>NW_027328927.1:0-85316 GCF_048564905.1 Vicugna pacos | reverse complement strand
GTCTCGGTCCTTGCTTTACAACCAGCAGAGTGCTATCTAAAACCTCAACTACACAAGCAAAGCATTGTCTCTGCTTTTTAAGGCAAGGAGTCTGGAGTGAGGATGCACAGGAACTTGCTTGTAAAGCAGTATCAAAGCATATTTTTTCTTCTTAAAATTCAGAGGCGACTGGGGTGTGTTACAATTTGTTAACCCAATCATCTGCTTCCACATGGAACCATTATGGAGGACACCCTAGGATGAAAATCCTGGATGTGGGTCTTTTCCTGCCATCTTCAGCCACTCTATCAGGGTCTAGGCACATCCGTGAATAACGATCCTACAGTACCACTCACTCTCTTAACTCCTGGTGATTGAAACTTAATTTTAGCTCTACACAACTTAACGTAGAAAAGTTTCAGCAATAAAAGATATAATATTCCATTTATATCTCATCATATTACTGATTTTCTGATTGCTCTAAGCTGCTTCTACTTGGTAAAGCACCTCATTCTGAAGCTGAATTCAGTAATTTCCATTGTGCATTTCTAGCCAGTTTGGGCTCGCTAACTTCTTTTGGTCAAATATCGATATACTTAATTGATTTCTTTGTTTATCAAGTTCAACCAGGAGGAGAGGGAGTGTCACTCTTTTCCTCAGCCCACCCTCAACTCTTTTCCCATCAACTCAGGCCTCCTGAAAACAAAACAAAGTATTTTTTTCCCTTCTACTCTTTCCACAAACCCAACAGGAAACATCAGCCTGGAGAAAGAATTCAACACAAATGTTAAAACAAAAATCTATAAACCTGAAACAATACCATCTCTGAATCATGATACACAATGACATGAGATTAAGTGTGTCAGGCACAAAGCATGAGGGAGCCTGACTACCTGATTTCTATTCTTCAAAGGAAGGAAGGTTTTCGTATTTTTTATTATCATTCTTGGTCATTGTTTCTGATTATGTCAAAAAATAATTTATGAAATATTTATGCACTGCAATAACTGATTTTTATTGTATCAATTTTAGAAGGCATTCAGAGGGGATAGGAAAACCCACCTCTGTAAAAAATGCAAAATTTCTTCCCCTGTTAAGAACACGTATACAAAATGCAACAGAGAATTCAAATTCTTGTGGAGAGGAGCAAAAGACACAGAATCAAATCAAAGTCATTACAATGAGTCAATTTAAAATTCACTGGACAAACATGCTCAATGCATACAAATAATTTTAAAGGCACACTGCAAACCATTCACTTAATGATCTGCAGGCTAGAGGAAGAATTTCACTCTTTAACAGACAACAGAAATCAATAGGGTGCCCCACCAAACAAAGAGCAGTGAACAATCAGGTTTTTAACAGTTCTGAGAAATCAGCATGTTCTAAAGATCAAAATCCAGAAATTTTAAACATTCATTCAAACCACAATGAAAAAAGCACTTAAAGAAAAAAAAAAAAAAGAAAGTAAGCACATAGATCATTGCAACAGAACAATGAGAATTTCTTGTACCGCTAGAAGAAAGAACAGGCTATAGCCTTTTACTTGAAAAGAGACTACTTTTAAAAATAACTGCTAAAACACATTTCATCATTCATGTTGCCTTGAAAAATCTGAGGTACATGTATCTGATCAGAAAAGCAATTCTGAGTAATAGTATGTTACAATTCAGTGCCAGTTTGCTTTAGAAGAAAAGAGAAAAGTTACTGTTTCTAATTCTGCACAAAGTTTAAAGAACCTCCCTGCCTCTATCTCCTCCCATTTCCTAAGCTCATGCTCCCTAATCCTTCTGAAACAAGTATGAGAAAGTCTTATTCCCAATATGCCAAATGACAACTGAATATCAATTTATTAGTGTAAATATATGCCAACACCTTGAAATGGAGGAGAAAGGTATCAGAAGTCTATATGGAATTTCTTTCTACCTTCCTGAAATCACACACACCAACGTTCACACAGACACAGACACAGACACAGACACATACCCCCTGGATTACTGGGCACTTCACAAGCTTAGTACTTACAACTTGTAGAAGGTAACTTTGTAGTTACTTTAAAATACAAAACTGTCAGCTTTTGAAAGCCTTCATCATCTGCTAAACCATCTAAATATCAAAGAGACCCAATTAGCCTTCTCTGTAGAATGTAATTTCCCTTGATGGCAAAACAGTCTCTAAGAAGTACTGGATCAAAGATTCGTGTTTATCACTACCTATGATCGTTTTTAAGCACATTAACAGATTCAGAAATGTATGCCTCAAAAACATTTATTCCTATTGAAATAGTATCCGTGTTCAATTGTCTATACAGTGACTAGGTCCCATGATGGTGTTTAAGAGCTATTTTGTGTATAGCAATATTTACCTTCAAGTGCAGAAAAGGAGGGTGTGTATTACTCAGTTGTAGAGCACCTGCTTAGCATGCACAATGTCCTGGCTTCAGTCCCCAGTACCTCCAAAAAAAATAAATAAAAATAAGTGCATATTTAAAAATAAGAATAAAGTTATAAAAAATGCAGACTAAAAACCACTGCAATCTAGGTGCTACAATTATACTAAAAAAACAAGTGTTTCTATCAAATATTAACTATATGCCAATCACAGAGACAACCAAAAGTCACACCTGAAGCATCACGTGTGATTCTCAGCAACCCTACTAAGTAGACACGGATGAGAAACCAGGCTCTGCGGATGAGGAGACGGAGTTCGGAGGAGCCGGGGACGCTGACTGTCCTGCTCCCCGTGACACCGCGTCAGCCCAGGGCAAGCGCTGACAGAGCTGCACTGAGGGGACACCCAGCTGCATGGAACCTTGGGACACTGGGGAGTCCCAGAAAACACTAAAAACTTTTCAGTGAAAAACCAGCTAAAATATATTACACTGTGCTGCATCCTTTAAACAGGGAAAGTGACTGAGACCTTTTTGATGCCTCCGTGTCCTTTCTGCCATTATCAGTTACTTGCCCTCACAGTGCGACCAGTGATGATCTGGACCCCATATGAAGTGCACTCAGATGGAAGAGCTTTTAAAGCTGGTTTATGAAGTTTGTAAGACTGTCTATGACTCACAAAGGCGGTCATTCATCACTTCTCACCGGTGTGGACGTACCACCTGAAATCACTCCTTTCTGCTTTTTAAAATCCCTTCATCTACTCCAGACTTTTCAACAGCAAAGAAGTAGCTCAACCACAGACAGTGGACAGCTTTTCACCAAATGGACTCGAACAGCCCATCTGACAACCTGGAAGCCCTTGTCTTCTATTAAACCCACTTCCAGGTACTTCATCATTTTCTGATTGGTGGACTCGGCCTCTGACTGGCCTACTCAGAGAGCTCCCAACCTCACATCCAGGGGTGGGAGAGGACCATGCTGTTGGGGGAAATCAGTGAGGAAGCTGGACATCCTCCAGCCACGTCTGCACGGGTAGAAGTGCCTCAACGTGCTCAGAAATTATACCGTCATCATCCCTGGGCTCCCATGGACTGGATTCACATTAACCAAGCTCATGAGACACTGATGCAAGAAAACCAGAAACTTAAATTTTTAATGTAACAGAAGACGTGAATCTATGAACCAGACTGAAATATCAGAGTTCAACCATGAGTACATTTTCTCCTCCATGGCCCAATCACGGGCAGGCAGTCACATGGCAAGCATGGACAGAAACGGAGCAGGAAGGGTTTCTAGATTAATTCAATGGACTATATTTCTATTATACGAACAGATCTACTGCCCAGAAGTCAATTAACGCCAATCACGGTGCACTCTCCGTGGACAGCGGCAAGACATGACTATGAGCTCCTGTGTAACACTCCTTTCCCTGTCCTTTCTAGGCTAACTGATGCACAGAGGTATAAAGATTCAGGGATGTCGATAATGCTAAACACCCAAAGCCCATCTCTGGGAACCTCAAAACCAGACAGCCAGGGTTTAAATACCAGCTCTGCCAATTACTAGTTCTGTGATTTTGCCAACTTAATTACCCTCTGTGTGCCTCAATTTCCACACTGTAAAACTGGGATAACAATCAAACCTTCCTTACTCGCTTGTTGAGAAGATTGAAGGATTCATTTCTGTAAAATGCTCAGAAAAGAATGTAGCACATTTTGGGTGTTCAACAAATGTCAACTTAATATCAAATTGTTTTACAAGTCTCCCCTCTAATCATCTTATCTGTTTCCTGGCTAGCCTAAGTCCCAAATAAAATCCTTATTTCTCCTTTTACACACTCTTGGGGAGCACCCTTATGTTCCATCCAACCACCTGTTTAAACTGAGGGAGTGGATGTCTCCTAACCACTCCTCTGGGCCATGGAGGGTTCTTCTCCCTTCACACCCCTGGCCCCTGGCCCACAGCTAGCACTCATTACACTAACAGAGTGAGGTGTGAGTCCGGGGAGACAAGCGGGGCATGTGAAACCCTTCCTTTCACTCCAGTGTTGGTCACCATTGGGAAGCACGCGGGATGCTCAGCTCCATGTCAGGAAAGCCCTGTGCATGAAAGGGCAGGTCTTCTCAAGGGAAGGCTCGCTGTGGCCCAGAGCTACATGGGACAGGGTGAGTCTGTATTTCTGGGACACAGTATCATGACACGCATTTTCCCACAGCCTTGAAGTTCATGGAGAACGTGGCTTCATCAGTAACAAAGAAGACATTTATTGCCTGTATACTCTTTTGTGTCATCTCTCAGTAGGCTGCTGGAGACAACATATGTATAAGTATTGGATCTCCTTAAACCCCAAAATATATGAAGTAACAAATAATTCTGTGGCTTAACGTTGGTTTAGGGCGACTGTGTAACAGTTCTGACTCTGCTGATGCTAAATTATGGGTATAGGAACTATGGAACCTCCTCAAATATCTTTCATCATAAAACCATCTCTTCTTATTTTCCTATTTCTTAGTAATTGCCAAAGACTCTCAAATGATGGCTTCACACAAAACAGCAGCTAAAGTTTAAGAGCCCTCTTGACATACACACTGTGGTAAACACTGCACATAATTTCTAATTCTCACAATTCTACAAATCAGATACGAATGTCCCCATCTCACAGACGAGGGAAAAACTCAAAACGAACTGACTCAGGCTCAAGTGGCTCAGTGGCAGCGCGTGCAGGCAAACCATATCAAAAACTACACCCCTTCGTATATGTACCAAATCTCCTACCACCAATTAACACACAGCGGCGGGGTCAAAACTCAGGGAACTCAATACACTTTTCACCTTTAAGGTCCTCCAGATGCCGCTTCTAGCTGTTTTATAAAATCCCGGCTCACTGGTTTCTAACACTAGAAGAAAAGCCCGATTTTGCTATTGTTTGCACAGCAAGTCTGAAATGTTCACAGTGAGATGACAGAATAAATCTAAGATATAAGCAGAATAACTTTTCCAGTTAGACATACATAATGGACATTGGGCTATTCTGAAGCATTAAGTAAAGTAATCAAAATAAAATAACGTTGTTTAAGCCTCCTTTTACAAACAGGAAAGTTAAGACTGTAAGTAGGTGCAACAGTGCCACCTATGGTTAAAATGACCTTCCAGTTTACCAGGAAAGATGCAACACAAAAATTGCCTGTAGGATCAGTAACGAGAATCAGATAAATAAAACTTATGTAGCACATGCTGCACTTTGATTCGGGGGAAAGGAGGGATATTCAGTATTTAATCTGATATTGCTAATACTCCTGAATATAAACAGAAGATATAGGCTCATGGAAACTCATCTTAGAAGAGGAAAGAATCCAGTTCAGCCACTTCATTTTACAGGAGGGGAAACTGAGACATGGGATCTGTCCTCCTGGCAATCAGCAGCAAAGTTCTCCTATGCCTCATGTCTTGCACTGTAGCAAAAACCAACAGATCTGTACTAGGCCTATATTCATAAAATTCACGTTTGTATTTTTCCAACAGTAGGTTATCTAAGTATCTTGCAAAATACTAAAAGAGCCAGGATATCATACAATTTTGTTGCCATACAAAAACATTTATTTACATAATAAAACAGCATGAGCTTTATTCTCTCTATTAAAAAAGTGACATGTCAAATCAATGTTTTGATATTTTAAACCTGTTAAGAATGTAGAAAAAAATCAAAATTTTCTTTAATCACAAAATAGAGGAGCTTATTCCCTGAAAATGATCAATATGGATTTTACTAAACTTAACGGATCTGGTCAGAATCCCACGAATTTAAATGTCTGAGTGGATGGTTACACGGCAACATAAATTCTGATTTGTAACAATACATATTCTGTGTAAATAATCTTCAAGGTCATCTGATTAAGGCAATTTAACTAGTCTCTGTCTCACTAGAATGATAAAGATTTCATTAAAACTTCATACTACACCAAAAAAAAAAAAATGAATCCTTGTTACTTTAAACCATATTCAAATATATCATACAAATACATATTGAATATGTATCAGAAATAAGCGACACTCTTTAGTATCCAGAGTTGATCCTTCTAAAATATCTGTCATTGTGACAGCACACTTTTATTAAGCACCTCTTGGGTTCTTTGTATACAAGGCATCTACCTCTCACAGTCAGACAAATTAAACGATATTACTCAAATTTCACAAATGAGGAAATGTACTTAAGCCATGAAAATAAAGTACATATTCATCAACAGGAAAGAAAAGAGTAAAGACTTTTCTTACAATATTCACTGACAATCTTTTCTTCCATATTAAAACTACATAAAACCAATTACAGTCTTTGTAAGTATTTCTGTCAAAAAGGGCCACAAGAGAAAAACAAGCAACATCATTAGCAGTGGTTGGACTTTAAGAGCTCACTTCTCTTTTGCACTATAATTATTTTTAATGTTTTGTTTTTAGTGCTTACAGAGCACTAAAATAAAAAAATAACTTTTTATGTAATTACCTGAGAATTAAAAATTTGTGAAAATGAACAATTTTAATTTCTGCCACTCTGTCTCAACTTCTCAATGGTGTCTCTCCTTTCAAGGCCTCATCAGTCTGAGGTCACTAAACTCGGCCGTTTATGGAGTCACAGGTGTTCGGGTAACCACTTAACGGGAGGCTGATAAGAGGAGCAATTAAGAATGCATTCTGTGCAGCCTGGGTTCCAGCACCGAGCTAGCCACAGCCTGCTGCGTGTAATTTGGGACAAGCTGCTCCATCTCTCAATCCCTCAGCTGCAAAAAAGGAGACACTGATACCTACAATCAAACACCTGCTATGAATTAAAACATGAGGAAAACATTTTAGCCTTAGGTAGGTGTCCACTCACAGTGAGTTTGGTCATTATGATGATGAGGATGGCTGTTAACAAATTAAGCTAGACCAAACAGGAGAAATCACCTTAAAGGAGAAACATTTTAAGTCAATGAGCATTTCTTTTTGGATGAATTGTAGAATATTCTAATGATTTTTTAATAAACCAAATTTTGTCCATTAATTATAGATTTACAGGTTCATGGACAAGTCTCCAGAAAAAGAATTAGAGGCCTCTTACCTCTGTAAACTAAGAAAGTAAATTTTAACAAAAATCACGGAGGAGATTATACCTCATTTGGGAGAGTAAGTGCTTAACATGCATGAGGCACTCAGTTCAGTCCCCATTAACTCCATTTAAAAACATGGTTTTTTAGGAAATGGAAAATTAAAGCAAAAAGATGGAGGAATACAGAATTTTTTAGAGACTCATCTCAGATTTAAGATGGGGAAGAAACCATCCATTTCTCAGAAGAAATCTTGAGGACTATGTAAACTGGATCTGAGATGTCTAGTCCTTTAACATTATTCAAGAATTCATATTACCAAGTCTTAAAATTACCTGATAACGCACAGTGGTGATACTGATCATAACAGCTTCCATCACGGATCGAGCTCCGGCTAGGACTGCTCTGTTCTGACATCTCTGCCCCTCAGGCCTCACCAGGCTGAGAGCACTAAATTCGGTCATTCAAGAGCATCTTTTGTAAGTCCTCCATTTGTGCTTCTGACTCTCCCCTCACCAGCTCCTCTGAGGGAAGCACTGTTATCATCTTTCCCACTCACAGATAAGGCCACTGAGGCACAGAGACTAAACTCGTTCCAGGTCACATTGGCATTAAAGGAATTCTGTATTTCTGCTGTTTGCTTTTGACAAAGGAATCTGAGATATCAATTCAAGGCAGACTGTTAAATAATCAAGTCTGTCAGGTCTTCACCTCAAAGAGCAGATAGTATAAATTCCTGATGTAGGATGAGGCTGCCGCCACAAACTGACTCAGCTTGAAATTAATATCCAAGATGAAGCAGCGGATACACGTAAATATTCACGATTGTCAAGTCTGCTCACGGGTCTGGGCCCTTCACTGCCTGAACGGGGGTGCAATCCCCACCCGTGTCTGGGAGAGAAGCGCGGCTCTTCCCCGGCTCACCCAGGCTTCACGGGGTATTTCCCCCCACAGACTGGCCTCAATGATTAAAAGATCTCAAGATTTTTACACCATGCAAATCTAAAAGACATTTCTGCAGATGGAGCACTTTCTCAGGCTTAAATCTTTTTTGCCTACACTCAGCCAGGGGGAAAAAAGAAACATGACTCTACAAAGTCTCTGACCCGCACCACTCACAGGAGTAGAATGGCCAGAGCAGAAGATGGCCCTTCACATTGCAGGATGAGAAAAAAATAAAGATGCCCCGACAACAGGCACTCCCAGAGACAGTGCTCAGCAGTCTTCTGCACACTCACGGTTGTGCAGCCCTCATCACCTTCTATTTCCAGAACACTTCATCACCCCAAAAGAATCCCCCTGTCACTAGCAGTCACTCCCTAATCCCCCTCCAACCAGCTCCTTCCAACCATCACCTGCTCTCTGCCTCTGCATGTGCCTATTCTGGGCTTTTCATATCACTGAAATCAACAATATGTGGGCATTTGTGTCTGCTTCCTTTCAATTAACATGCTGTTATCAAGTCTTGTACATTTTGAAGTGGTATCAGCATCTCTTTCTTTTTTTTTTTTTTGAAAACTTTAAAGATTATTAGAAGGTGGTAAGTACTATCAAAAAGAGTAGAGTGGAGCATAAGTGATTGGGTTTCAAAGGGAAAAGTGTGGGTTGAACAGTCAAAGTTGACTTCCCAAAACAGGTGGCATTTTTCATTTTCCTCTTCTTTTTTGTCTTTTTTATTCACTCTTACGTGTGAATAATGTTCCACTATATGGAGATACTACATTCTGTTCATCCATTCAGCAGGTATTTATGGACGAGGCCAGAAAAATGAGTGTAAGAGGTGACTAGCATGTATGGCATTGAAGCAAAGGGCAAAATGTGCTTTCAAAAAAATCCAACAAAGAGAGGCACAAGGAAATTCAGTCTGTTTCTGAGCAAAGTGCTTGCTTGCTTCGGCAGGACTACCGTGCAGGGCTGGGGTGGATATTGGCAGGAGTCACGGTGAGGGAGTCAACTAAGACTCCCCACTGCAAGCAGCTCAGCCAATCCTCCTCCCTCATCCTGTATTGTTAGAGAAATGTTTCTAGGTTACTCTTATTTCAAGTAATAGCATTTTAACTGCACATCTGATCATCTCCATCAGACCACATTATCTCCAAGCCACAGAAAATCATTCACTGACCGGAGCAGCTCCAGGACATAAAGGTGAATGATCAGGGAGTCCTGCAGCATTCCAGCCTGCAGGCACAAACCCCACATGTGCCCTGGTGATGTCCAGAAAATAAAATGCATGGAAATTTCTCACTGCTGGCACACGACATCTGCCCTCAAATTGCCCCAAAATCATGCTGGCAAAGCACTACTCAACCCTCTCACTATAAAAAAACCAAAAAGCTAAGAAGGCAAATTTAGGCTCTCCCATTGAAAACCAGCAACCATCACTGCCAGTATCTGAGCAGGAATGCTCCTGACTTCGAAAACCACTGCGCAGATACTTTTCAAACGTGAAACTCATATATGTATTCCAAATAGATGATATTGCAGTAGGATTTTTCTTTTCAAAATTTCCACTTGCAACATTAGCACAAGAAAATTTATGTTTAGGCTTAAAAAAAATCATTTATCCTCCACTTTCTTAGTTTTGAACTTATTATTATTTTATAAATGGAGTTATGCTGTGTATTATAAACCGTTTGATTTCTGAAAACAAGACCTTTATGACCTCACTATTTCAGAGCAAACTTTAACGATTCTTTGAGAGGTGGGACCTGGGGCGCTCACTAACAGCTCTTTAAATACTGACAAGGATGTGCTATTAAGTAATGCAAAGGCTCTAACTTCACATTAGCTCAGAAAGCAAAGAAACCACACCAAAGACTTCCTTAAATATTTTATATATTCCTATTCTTTTGAATATTAAAATTCTTAAAAGAGGATTTTTTGAAAAAGACAACAGCTGTTTTAAATTTCCTCTCACCAAGAAAGCAATCTTTATCAAGAATAAAAACCCCTATGGAAATCGAAATGACAGGACGTTTCTAGCTAAGTGAACATCCAGATCTGAACACAAACCTAAATCCGATCAGATCTCACTCGAACGAGCTCAACAAAGTCCTGGGCAACCCTGGAAATTAGCTCTTTTGTTCCAAATGTTGGCTGAGCTAAGATCATCAAACAAGGAAGGGAAAGAGAGAAGACGATAGTCCACCTGGCAGCCTCCATCAGTTTTCTTACAGCCACAAGGTGCCTCAAGGGCGGCCCCGCTAACAAGCCCCCCATAAAGAAAGCCGGCATCCACACTGCCCCTGCCGTCCCCAAGTAGCCCCGATGCCCATATTCCAGCCTGTGAATGGTATTCTTATGATCCCCCAGTTGGTGGCACCCACCCCCTCATCCCCGCTACACACACAGAGCCACGGCAGCCTTCCCAAATCACAAATTTGATTACATCAACCCCACTTCGAATGCTTCAGAGGCTCCCTGTTAGAGTTCTAGCCCCACCCCAGACCCTGCTTGCCCAGCCTCACCTCAGTACACAGGTTCCCAGTGACCTCAGGGGTCCCCTGACATGCTCCTACCTCTCACTTGCCTCCAGGCTCATTTTGACTGTTTCCCAAGGAAGCCTTCCCTCCCTCCAACCTCCACAATTTGTTCCTCTCTTCCTAGAGCTTTCTAGGCTAAGTCAACTTCTGACAATGCTAAGCTCTCAAGAAGCAAATACATTTTGCTTATTATCGTGGCTACACCCTCTCTCCCCTATACTCACAGAAGTGCACGTGTTATGAATAAATGAATGACAGGTTGGATCTCAAAGGGACAGACATACCTACTCTCGCCCATCCCGATCCTTCTGTCTGTAGAATATCAGAAGCTAAACCTGAAGTACCTTTCCTGAGGGTCACTTTCTGTTGACACCCTTCACTGCCTACTGTGTCAGTTCTAGTAAAACTCAACTTCTTCCAAAGCCCTACACCACGGGCTGTCTCCAGTGTCCTCCCGAGCAGGGGCTCCCTCCACCCTGGACTGCACAGGGCACTCTCCCCGGGTCCCCACGCCAAAAGCCTCCAGGCCTCTGCCCGGGCTGCACCTGCGACCTGAGCCACATTCTTGACTCCTTCTCCTGGCTGACTCTTACTCTGTCCTCACAACTGAATGTAGAGCCCATTTCTTCCAGGAAGTCCTCTCTGATAATGTCCTTAAGTCTTGTCTGGGCTCTATCTATAGCGGCAATATATGGAGACCAACTGGGTGCCTGCTCCTAATAAGACCACGAACCCTTGGGGGCCACGTGGGAAGGAGTGAGAGATTACAAGACGGGTGGGGGAATCAAAAAGCAAAAATCACAGCCCAAGTGCCAAATTCAAGGATACTTTCTCAGAAAAAAGTATAAACTATTTCACACGGGTCCAATTTGGCTACTATTTTTGTGGCTTGTGGACAGCAAGAACTTGGTGTTCTAGTCCAAAACCTAGGTTACATGCAAAGAAATGTATATATTCATATCCAAAGGAAACAAGAGCTGCTCAACAACCGTTTGCAGTTAGAACTGAAAGGAAATTTGATAAAGGCAATCTCTCTCTCTCTCTCTTCTTTCTTTTCTGGAATCATATAATTTTAGAAGTATTTGCGTGACTAACAGATAGCTACAGCCCGTGATTTTGCACAGGAGTGTTTGGGGCTTAGGAAGCCCAGATTAGATTCACTCTGTAAATGCAATCACACCAACACACTGATAGGTGCCGTGGTGGTGAAGCTGATGTTCCAAAGCAGGCAACCTTATTCTGTAAGAGAACTCTAAATAGAAAGCAAGAAATGCAATGTCCTATACTGAATTTCATTTGCTATATGGGTCATTAATTGATAGTATATCTTGACTAATGGAACCCAAAAATAAATTGTCAACGTCGGTTTTCTTCATCTGACCGTTTTATGCTAACTTTGGATATTAAACACTCACTCCATACGGAAAGCTCAGGTTTACGCTGCAGCACAGTTACATCCCGCGGAAGAAAGCTGACCAAGGGAGAACTGGAGAGTTTCCGTTCAGAAGCTGCAGAGTCTGGTTTTGCACCAGTACATCATTTGCAACCACGTCATCTTCAAAGGAGTTAGACGTTACCTCTGTGGGGCGAAAAGCACTGCATGCTTCAGAATCATCAAAGAACGCTGAGCTTTGTGAAACAGTCCTGAGGCACTTAAATCATACTTTTTCTGAAAGACTCCAAAACTGACCCACTTCACCATTCCAGGTATAACAGGGAAGTACTGGAAACAGTAGAGAGAACATGACCTTGAAGTCTGACAAGGCCCTGCTTGAATCCTGCTACAGCATTTACTAGCCGCTAAACAGACCAATTCCTTAACCCCTCTGAGAAGGCTTCCCAATCTGCAAAAGGGGGCTGCCACTGCCCACCTGGGAGGCATGGATGTGAATGCAACACGCAAGTAGGGCGGCCGACTGGTACCTGACACGGGGCCTGGCTAGTTTCCCTCCGCTGCCCTTTTCCCCCTTTAAACTTGCACTGTTCCCCCGGTAACGATCAAGCCCCCGGAACAGACTGCCCGTATCTTCTGTGTATCCCTGGATACATGCCTTACCCTTAGGAGGCCAGAAAGACAACTGTCTCCTCCCAAGTCACTAACAATGTTCTTAAGAGTCTGGGTATATTTAACTCTATTTTTCAGGGAGACTACTCCAGAACTTTCCAAGCACCATTCTCCAGGTTGGCTCCCCTCCCTTTGCCCATCCCTTCTCACCTCAGATCCTCTGTCTTACTGCCTTCTGTTCATGGGAAAGAGAGTCCGGTAAGGTGGGGACTCCCTAGGCCTCCCCCCCTCACTCACAGGTGACTGTGACTAAATTCTCCCCACTCCCCACTCCAACTTCAGCTTCTGAGGACTCTACCCTCCCAGACCCTGCAGCCTCTGCACCTTCCCAAGACGCACATGTGGCCACGACCCTCCCTGCAGATTTCTTCCTGGTTGGCCCTGCCCACCCCCTGGCCCCTTAAGGATAAATAGCATTGCTCTGAAAATGGCAAATGCAGCTAACTGACACACCAAAGCTGCATGGTCTGGGCTTTCCTCCAACCCAGGCACAGCCCTGCCACCCCTCAGCCTCAGTCTGCAGCCCTCGAGAAGATCTAATTCACATGCAAGGCTGTGAACACCAGCTAAGAATGACGACTCCCAACGTGTATCTCTAGTCCGGCTCCTTCACTTGAGCCCCAGGCTCATCGAACCGAGTGCCTCTTTGAAGTCCTAACTTGGATGAAAAATGGCATCTTAAAAATGCCTCATGTCCACCATTTACTCTGGAATTCGATTCCTGGCAGGTATCTCCCAGACTCCCCATTTTAGTAACAGCCCCAGCACCCACCTAGTTGTCTGAGGTCACATTCAATTTCCACTCTTCCCTCCCCCAGGCCCTGCCCTGGAATCAGTCCTGTTATTTATGACAATAAGTCCATCTCAAGTGTGGTTCTGCAGGGACCATGGTCGGAACCCCACAAGCTCACAGCATGGTGCACTGAATAACAGTCCTCCGTAGGGTGCTCCCCGGCGGGGGAGGCATCTCCTGCCACTGGACACCTCAGAAGGCACTGGATTCTCACACAGGAGGCCCAGGAGAAGGGACTCAAGGTTCTCCCGTGGTCTGAGCTTTGAAGGGCCCGAGGTCTGGGGGAGCTCCTAATTAGCAGACACACTTGAAAGTGAGCAGATGAGGATGTGGGAACCCAGGCAAGGCTGTTCTCACTCCAACTCCTGGGCTCATGGGAGCCACGGGAAAGACCTGTGTCCAGGGTACAGCCCGGCCATCACAGATCCCAGCCTGCAATTGCCAACCCGGACAGCCTAGACTCCATCTACTTGCGACACTTACTTCTGTTCTGTTCCCCACCCAGAATGTGATGGACTCATTCAGATATTCTGGCCTGTCTCAAGTGAGACAAATTCAGTGAAAAATGAAGTGTCCACATTTGGACCAGAGCATGAAAGGAGAAACAAGGCCTCATGGTCAGCATGATGGTGGAGGCCACACCCTTCCACCGGGTGAGATGAACCATGGTGAGGGTGAGAATCCAAGGTCCTAGGTCGGCCAAATCATCTTCCTTCACGGTTGTCTGGGGTGTTGGAGACTGACTACCACAAACTAATGACACGGCCGTCAGTGGTGAACGTCAGCTGCAACAGAAACGGATTCAGCTATTTACTACCAACATGGGTTAAAAGTAAATCCCTGGGTAGGAAGGTCTGCACGGCTGCTGAGGCAAACCACAGACCCAGCTCTGAATGCCCACTGGCTGAAGCAGAGAGGAAGCTATGGCCCTTTTAGCTGTCCCTGTGTCCAACAGGTCCAGGTGAGCCAGCTACTTAGGAGAAGGCCATGTTGTCCTGATACTCAGAAAAACCAGCCTCGTAAAGGGAACAAAATAGTGGCATGGATTTTAGACCCAATTCGGCCCCTTTATGAAGGCAAAGTAAAGTAAATGGCACGGGGAAGTTGAATGCAAAAAAAAAAAAAATTAAAGAACCAAACGGTGACTGCTTCCTCCAACAGCGTCCCCTGCAGATGCTCACCCCCGAGCCGGCCACTTCCTCACCAGTGACCACCGGCCAGGAAGCGCCGTCACGCACGTCACACAGCGACAGCCAGGAACCTCGTGCCGAGCACGTTTGTATAAAACAGGAATCGTGCAAGTTGCCGCAGAATTTGACTTTACAAGTTTAAATACTCCATGAAAAGAATCCCTCAGCAGCCGCCTAAATCAATTCGCATCTCACTTCTTCAAAACAATGAATCATATTTAATAAGGGCGCATTTGTCACCAAATAAAAAGAGGACCAAACAGGTTCCTCAAAGCAAGGATTTTAACGGGTATCAAAAACCAGTGGGTAATGTGCAAACAAAGTAAATATTCCAAAAATTAAGAAAATACAAAATGACGAGGATAATACATGGATCAAGACAGCTGTTAAGTTTTTGCTTTTTAAAATGTTTGAGACAGCACGGATGGCAATCTGGCTATTTCCAATGCAGGATGTGCACAGCCCACATTTTCAGATGCAACAACATGCTCACTGGGCCGTACAAGTGAAAAAGGAATAAAGAAAAAGGAAAAGATGAAGACGAGAAAATTAGAAACACACAAGAACAAAAATGATTTTGACAGCATGTACAAGAATTTACGTGAGTGTGTGAGGCCAGGGACGTGGGGATGGTGAAACCCACCCTCACCTCTTGCTCCAGGGAAAGCAGGGGCCTGAGGGGAGCGGTGCTGCCGGACGACCCCAACGTGGTCAGCGCCCCTAACCCAAATTCCACCTACAAGCGTCTAGGCAGATTTTGAGCTACAAATTGTGGTCGCATTTCATTCTGGACCGTTTTACTCACTTCCACCAAGAGTAGCAGGAGAGAATTAGGCTCTGCTCCTTCACCAAAGCATTGTTTAAAAAACTAATGACTGTGGAATACTAAAAGCAACAATGTGGTAAAAGTGACTGGAGGAGAATGTGCTTGACCCTAGCTCACTGGCCGCGTTATCTCACTGACGTTCAGAAGCTGGCTGAGCTCTTATGGTACCAAGACAGACAGACCCACAAGGAGGGAGATTTAATGCGCTGCTGTATTTTGATGCCGGGAGCCATGCCTGGTACATGAGGTTCTGGGTAATCAATGGTGACAGTGTCAAACACTGTGGGCTAAGTACACATTCGGCTACTCCGCCAAGTCCCAAGGGCAGACTTCAAAAGACAAAAACAAGCTGGCATTCTTTGGTGGCTCTGCAGACTCAGAGACAAGCATTTGTTGAGTAAAAATGTCACCAGTGACTCCTATGACAAAAGAGGAGGCACTGGCGTGGGGGCTGGGGCAGGGCTCAAGGCTTCAACTGCTCACTCACCAGTCTGTCCAGGGGGAGAAGGTGGTCCCTGCTTACGTTGCACCGATGCACCTACCTTGACTAATGCCTGGGGCCTCAGCAGGTGTTGACAGGTGAGGTGAACAGAGCCAGACTCGGTGTAGCACGGTGCTGGGAGCTATGCCCTCAGCAGTGCCCAGGCTCCTAAACATACCAGCACATCCCCAAGAAGCAGAAGGGGAGTGCGGGCATGTAGATCACAGGGCCCTGTGAGGACAAGCACAGATCATGGCCACGACAAGCCTCTCCCCTTCCTTAAGCCATACAGGTATATCTGGGAGGAACAGAAAATTCATCCAGAGACCGCTAGGTGGGCTCTCGCAGGTGGGACTCGGGTCCACTTCTCTTCTCACTCACAGGGCTGGTCTAGATATTCTTTTTATCAATTCTCTAGCATCTTCTCCTCCACCTTACCAACAACCAGAAAGTAGGATCTGATCTTAGGTAAGTTCAAGAATCACAGAGCACTGCCTTCACGGCGGGCCCAGCAGCATGTGCCAGGTTCTCGGACCGTCACCTGTGGGACCACCATGAGCCCTCTCCAGACACAAGGACAGAGGCCATAGGACGGGGGGACACAGCTTCCCTTACTCTCCCCAGCAAAGGGGGACCACTTCTCGGCAAAGACATCTCACCCTCTTCTGCCCGAGGGACAGCACGATAGATACACCGGGAAACAGAGCAGAAGGTGGGGGGGTAGGCAGCCCAAAAGAGCTCGTCTGTACTTCCGAGGCAAAGTGGGGACTTTGACTTAATCACAGGGACAAACTGAGAATGAACATTTCCCTGCTCTGTCCCATACACCGTGATACGCCTTTCCCTGCATAAGGAGTTCATTCGGGAGTCCCTGGCGGTGTTTCTGATGTCCTAACTTGGCATGGTGGCTGTCGGGCAAGAAGAGAGGGCCTGAGCCGAACAGGTGCTGGGCCTGAGAGGCAGGAGACACCGGCTCCAGCCCCAGCTCAACCAGTGCCCCGTTCCGCCTCTCGGGGTTAAGCATCTCATCCAAAAGCAAAGGAATGAGACTGTCCCAGGACAGGCTGCCCAACAGAAATGAAATGAGAGCCATGTAAAGAAAGTTTCCCAGTTGCCACGTATAAAATAGTAAACAAAAAAACAAACCAACAAACAAAAAACAAATACTAGAAACTGATTTTAAGAACAGATCTTACTTAATCAACTGTATGTAAAATACTATCATTTTGACATGTAATCAATGTAGGAAGTAAAGAGATAGTTTATATACATTTGCTAGACAAGCCTCAGCGTCTGATGTGCATTTGACCTACAGCACATCTCAGCTCAGTCCAGCCTCCTCCCCAGTGCTCCTAGCATCAGTGGCTTTGGCTAATTTATTGGACAGCAACTCCAGGGTTCCCACCATGGTCCTGGCTGTAAAGCGGGAGTAAGTGTCCACACTAACCCTAAAAGGATCTCTCTGAAACAAAGGCGGATTCACTTTGAAATGTCTGTAAACCGGCGGGCTGCATCTCCATCCCCCCTTGGCTACAAGACAGACTTCTTCCTTGCTGATCCCTTTCTGGATGTAGGGAAGCAATCCGGCACAAAGCCAGGGTGGGCTGGCCTCCAGGTAAACTTACCTGCTGTCTGTGTCCAGTCCCATGAAGTCCTCCTTCTCAAACAGGATGCAGAGGAGGGGAATCTTGCCCCAAAATTCTTGTGGCCACCATCCAGCCACTTGGACTTGAGCAAGATGAAGAGTGACTCAGTGAAGTCCTCGATCCTCTTCTCCACCACCCTGCAGTCCTCGTAGATTGAAGGACACGTCGGTGAACGGCTGCTCGGCTACCTCCCCATGCAGCACAAAGACAAAGAGCTGAGAGTCATTAAGCGCGGTGCCATACAGCCCCTCTGCACGTGCAGCTTCTCCAAGGCCTTGGCAGAGAGACAGTTGGTAATGTTGACAAGGCCCACGACATTGCGGTGTGTCTGGAAGACGCTCCACCCATTCTCGGGCACATAGTGGTGCCTGTAGTGGATACAGAATGTCCACGGGGAGCCGCATGGGCTGATATGGCTCACCGAGGTGAGTAGCTGATAGATGCAAAAGAAATTCTCCTCTGAGATGATCTCCATTGGTTGGACCACAACGGGACGAGTCTGGTGGTCCTCAGCACACTGCACGTAGTCAGGGATGCTCATGTTGCTGGCCCTGCCGAGAGGGGGGAGGAGATCGAGGTACATACTCTGCTGTGTGCTACGGGCCCATCTGGGTTGCTGTGACCTGGTGTGTACCAGCCAGAAGGCAAGGGAAGCCAAAGCAAATCCGGGGGTACAGTTTGTCCTCAGAGTCTGCACATGGCTAATGTATCTCGGATCATATTACCCAGCTTTTGGTCTAGGCTTCCTGCCTATGCAGAGAAGGGTCATTTCTTATTTTCTATTTCCAAGCACCTAGCAAGGCCCTGATGCAAAGTCACTGCTCAAAAATGCTGAATAAAAAATGAACAAAGAAAATGCTTTCCCCAAACCCCTTCAGCAGAATATAAAGAAAAGGACCACAGTAGGATTAAAAGATCTGGATTTGTATCCAAATTATTTGATCCCCTAAGCTTCATAATAATGGATAAGAAAACTTGCCTAGGGGAAGAGGATACAGTTCAGTGGTACAGCACATTTTTACCATGTACGAGGTCCTGGGTTCAAAACCCAGTAACTCATTTTAAAAAATGAAACAAATAAATACACGTAATTACCCTCCTGAAAAAGTATTTTTTAATTCAAAAGTCAAAAAACACCTTGCAATTGACACAACATTGTAAACTTGACTATACTTCAATTAAAAAAAAATCCTTGCCTTACAAGAATATATCTGAATTACGGATGTTTGCAAATGTAAAATGTCTAGGGTACCACCTGCATAAAAAGAGGTGACTGTACAAATGTACTATCCCTCCTTAATGAGCTATACTTCCTTTTGGAGGGTTATAACCTCTCAGAACTAATTTTCTCAGATTAAAAAATATGAACATTGCCTGATTCTCAGTAGTGATGAATAATCAGATAAGCCAAAGAAAGCATATGACCCACAGAGTTTACTCAATAAATGTTTGTTGAATGAATGAATAAACAAGCAAGTGAATGCTGCTCCCTGCCACAGACCATCATAATGGTACTGCCTGGAAATCCCAAGCCCACGTTCACCCGACTCTGCACTAACAAAGTGGGTGACCTGGGTAGGCCTGTGTGCTTCTCTAAGCCCCAGTTTAATCATGAATAGAAATGAGGGCAATAACACAAACCTCAAATTGTTAGTGAGTCAGTAATGAATTGTACCTCACCATTGCAAGATGGAACCATGAAGGAAAACTGGGCAAAAGGATCCATAAGCCCTCTCCATATAATCTCTTACTACCACATGGGAATCAACATTACATCTCAAAATAAAAAGTCTAATTTTTTAAAGAGGTTATTGAGGTTAGGTGAGCTCACTGTCTCAAATTAGGAACACACAGTACAAATAGGTCAATGCCCAGCCCATGAGATACACTCAGTTATCATTCCCACTGGACCCACTGGTACCTCCAACTTCAAAGCAAGAGAATGGGTCCTCGTGGCAACAGGCCACAGCACCTGAAGCTAACAAAGCTAATGGTTTCCATTTCAAAGAGCCCCTGAAACCACCCTTGTTCTAATTTTCTATTTGTAATTTTTATTCCTTTTCATTAAATAGAAACTCCCAATTCCATAGAATTCTTACCAGATATCATGATGGCAGCCCTTCAAAGCCTGACCAAAGAGATCATGATGGCAGAACTTCTTGGTGAAACAATAAAATGAAAAGCTATTTCCACAAGACCTCTGAGAAAATCTACAAGGGAACTTCATCCTGGACTGAGGAAGAGGACTGGGGAGGAGGGGGTAAACAGGGGCACAGAGAACTATGGCCCACCTGTCCCACAATGGGCTTCAGACTCACCCTCACCCTCCAGGAACTTAAAATACACACAGACAGTCTGCTATGGACAAGATTTTTTTTAAACAAATCCCTGAATCCCTAGCAGGTCTTGTTTCTACCGAGACACAAATGGCTTATGTGTATAATGTTTCACAAAAGCCTTAAAATATTATCACCCCAACTTGACACATCAAGAAACTGAGGTAGAGAAGTTTATCACATTCTACAAGATTAGAGAGAGGCCACGTCAGTCACCATATTTACATCCAAGCCCCTGCTCCAGTGCCCACACTAGAAAGTGTGACATACTGCCCCTTTCCTGCCCTCTCCCTGCAATCAATCTCTGAAGAGTCTTTTCTGTTTCACCTGGGATCACAATCACATTCATATTCCACAAAGAGCTATGTCACTCCTTGGAGGACTTATCAAAATCTAAAGGGTTGGGCTGAGAGGAGAGATTTGCATTTTCTGTTTCTCAAAGGAAACATGGCTTTAAAAGAAACTGAAAAGTACTTATCAAGTCTAAGCCCTCATTGTGCAGAGAAAGAACCGGAGGCTCAGATGAGTAGAGGAAAGGGCCTTATTAACAAATATTGCCTCAGCGCAGCACCAAGCCAGCCCTGGGCCCTTCTGGGGGAGGATCTGGGAGGCCCAGGAGAATGAGTGTAATAATACAGAAAGAGAAGAAGCATACAATTCCCTGTCTCTACACCACCATACCATGAATTTCCACCAAATTACCCAGTATGGGTGCAGCCAATATTAAGGTTGTCTAAACAGGTTATAGAACCCTGGAATTCTCAACCATAGTTGAAATTCCAAAATTTACTGTGCCTTTTTCCCAGTTCAAGCATCAATTCAGTGGGCACTCTGTACCAGGGACTACAGAGGCCTGAATTTGTCCCAAATACAGATCTCTATTACCACGTGTGCAAACCACATAAAGGCCACCAGAATAAAAGCACCCACAGATAAGATGAAATTAGTGAAACTGAAAGCAGCCAAAGAGCATATATTACTAGGAAAAACGGTGCTCCTATAAATGGACTCATGAACATAGAAAGTAAACTGTGTTTAGCAGGCAGGGAAGGGGGGATTAACAGATACAAATTAGTAAATATAAAATAAATGACAAGGACCTGCTGTATAACACAGGGAACTATATTCAATTTCTTGTAATGAGTTATACTAAAAACAATCTAAAACATATATATGCATATGCATATGTTTATAACTGAATCTCTTCTGTACACCTGAAACTAACATTGTAAATTGACTAAACTTAAATAAAAAAGAATTTAAAAAAATAAGTAAAAATAAAAGCAACGCCATTAAGAAAAAATAAAAGAACACTCTAATCCCCTTAACTGTATGTGGTGGAGAATTCTGGTTGCAAGCACCAAGTCCACTGGATCACTCCAGCACTGGCTGTCACTCTTTCTGACCATCAGAGAGTCACTTGCTTCACTGAGGTTACTTTTCTCTTCTGTGAAAGGCTACAGTTGCAACTAACAATGTATAGAATCTCATCATTCACAAGTACAACAAGTAGTGAGGACTTCCCATGGGCCAGTCACTGGACAGATGAAAAGATAGGGTCCCAGATATATTCATGGGTAGAAGAAGTTTATGCCATAAAGACATTAATTCTTCCAGTTTTGATAGACAGATTCATTGCAATTCTGATTAGAATTCCTACCAGATTTTTCTTGGAATGTAACAAGTTAATTTATCATCAGGAATAGCCAAGAAATTTCTTTAGAACCACCACTTGGGAGGGGTGGATAGGTCATTCATTTCCACTGGTCTTTCTGAAGTGATGAAAACGTTCTGGAATAATAATGGTTGCACAACTGTGAATATGCTAAAAGCTGCTGAATTGTACCATTTAAATGGATGGAATTCATGGTGTGTGAACTATATCACAATAACACTGTTACATGAAGAAATATTTCTTGACAATTATTTTTCTGTTTATACCACTAGTCTATCACACAATTTAAGAAAAACAAAAAACCAAAACAAACCAAACTGTGCCAGGAGCTCTTTAGGACTGCAATATCCCTGGGTCTCCAAGGCCTCTGGTGGTGCTGTTCCTCTTAACACACACTAGCTGGGCTGGGCTAGTTAGGGACTGTAACTATCTTTTGAAAATCGAGGATCAGTCCTTTCACCCTGGGAGAGGGAAGGAAGGAGGATGTCACAGCCTCATGCCTTCAGCTCATTTTTAACAGAACCAAGCCCTGCTTTCACCACTGTAATCACTCTCACTATAAAAACACGTGACATCAACAAGCACAGCCATGATAACACCTGAAAGTGTTAAAAGTACTTACCTGCAGCAGAAAAACTGAGGGAGGAGACAGAAGCTCGCTCAGCACTGAGGCTCCCTTTTTCCGACTCCAACTGGAGAAGCAGGGCGTTACAGCCGGAGGTTCTCAGCCCAGGGAGCAGTGCCCAGGCCACTGAGCTGGTCCTCCGGGAGCGGGAAAGGGAGAGGAGGGCTGCCCCGGGGGGGAGGGAAAGGGGAGGGACGCGGGCTGCAGCCCTGCTCGGAGGTCAGCCCCAGCCCCAGCCCCAACCCCCGCCCCGTCCGGGTCCGCAGTCCCCGCCCGCCCGGACACAGCCCTCCCAGGGGCGTGAACTGGCCGGCGGCCAAGGAGAGGAAGCCAGGGAGGAGAGGACTCGCGGGCGGGAGAGGGGAAGGGGACGCCAGCCGCGGACTGAGGGGATCCCGGCTGGGTGAGAGGTGGCAGGGGCACACCTGGCCCTTGGCAGCTGTGGCCGGGGCGCCGGGGCAGGTGGCGCGGGTAGAGGGGTCTGGCCTGAGCAATTCATCTCAACACGGGCTGCCTGGCGCCCTTGGGGACTGTGACAGGCGGACCGCCCTCCCGCAACCGCCTGACCACTTTCCCGGGAGCACCCCACCTTGCACTTCCACAGCCAGAGGCCCCGGCCCCAGACAGGAACCAAAGTCCTACCGGGCGACAGAGTTGAGAAACCTTTGGGCCCGATCCCCGGCTAGGATATAGAGCTTCCAACCAGCGGACCACTTGGCACTGACTGCGCATGCGCAGGAGGGCCAGCGATCCTCTCTGGGTTCTGTGAGAGAAGGTGGGACAGGGAGGGAGGGAGGGAGAAGATGGGAGCGGGTGGAGAGGACGGGAAAATTGGAGAGATACAGATGGACACGATGAGCATAGAGTAGGGAGGGATCTGGAGAGGGGAGGGTCTTAGCGGAGTTGGAGAGAAAAAGCTTTACCTCTGGGGCACCCCTAGGCGGCAGACCTGCCTCTGTAACCTTCTGTAACCCTTCAAGTTCCACAGCTCAAATTTTACCTCCCTGATCCAGCCCTCCATGGGATGCTTCTGCAGAAACTCTATGGGGATCACACCCATTGCCCCCACGCGGACCTGGGTTTTCTCTTGCTCTGAGAACCAAGCACCCGCAGGTGTTGTCGCTCAGAACTACCTTGGAAAGGTACATAATCCCCTTTTACACGCTGGGAAACAGGCAGGCAGGATCACTGCCTTAGCTCCACTGTCCCAGGTGTTGGGCTGGCGGGGAGCGGGATGGTACAAGATCAGAGCCCCAGACAGAGCAGACTGCCTGAGTGTTGGTGCATAGTCCCCATCCCTCCTGGGTAAACCATACCCAACCCTAGTGGAAACATCAAGGGCTCACAGTAGTTCCCTGGGTGTGGGAGAGCTGTCCTCATGTGAAGGAAAAGTCCAGCTGGGCTAACAAGCTAAGTCACAAATCTAAGTGTGATAAGTGTCGGTTTAATGATCTAAATTCTGCTGGGCTATCTCATATATCTGAAGTTTAGTGTCAGTTTATTGGGCTAACAACCTAACTCGTAATTCCAAGCTCAACAAGGGTCAGTAATGTGATCTGCTACAAATTGATAAGCTCCAGTGTATTGATTCCTTGCTTTTTGTTCTTTGAGCCTTATTGGCTAATTCCCCCTTACTTGTAATTAAGCCTTTAAAACCTCATGTGCACGTCTTGGAGGTGCTCAGAACTTCAGAGCAGGAGCCCCACTGAGCCCACCGGCATAATACTTCTGAGTACACCAACACCCCGATTGGTGCTTTTCTTGGCTGGCCTGTTTCCATAACACTCAGCTCCAGTGCCCAGCTTTCTAGGTAGATAGGAGTGTTACCAAGTCGAAATTCTTTCTCCTCAGTGCAGGACAGGACAATAAGTTGGGAGACCAGATGTTGGGGCATGGAATAGCAAGTTTCTGTAGACCTAGATGGCAAACTAATGTCCTGGAAAACCATCTCCCCAAGTCACAATTCAGGATCCTTTCCTATGTGCTTGGTTGTTGCAAACTTCTTAGTGTAGGAATTCCTTCTTGTTAGAATCCTTTCTTCTTGCAGCTATCTGCGTGGGTCAGATCCCTGCAAACCTCCAACAAAACAAACGTTATTTTCTATTCTGCAATTTGCTATCTTTAAATGAATGAAAAAGTGTTAAATATCCTTAAAGTTCAGAGGCTTCAGAATAGGCTCTCCTGTATATTTCAGGCTCCAGGCGACATTGATTACAAGCAAGATGAAGCCTAGGAGACAGAGCATAGGGTTAAATTCAAAGGAACAGATCTAATATGGAGTCAGATTTGTTCTGTTCTATTACCCGGCCAGAAGCCACTTGAGGATTTAAATCCGTTTAAGTTAAAAATAACTAAAATTTTAAAGGAATTTACATACATAGGTGGGAATGTGCAAAGCATATCTGGAACAGCACCCAAAGGATAGCAAACAGTGGCATCTCCAGACAGGGCTGAAAGAACAGAAGATGAGGGAAAACTTCTTTCACTTGTGTATTTTTGTGCTCTGTTTGAGTTTTTTTTTTAACCATTTGCTTGTATTTCTTTTTCAGTTAAAAAAACTGTGTAATGGAACAAAGGAGTAACTAGCATAGCAAATACAGCAGCCATGGAATCACTGAGTCATCACTTTTGATTTAAGCCAGAAAGCATTTATTGACTCTCTCCAATGTGCAGTTTTGTTTTAAGAATTCTTTTAATATAATTATTACTATTATTATTATTACTACTACTACTACTGCTACTACTATTAATATTACTATTATTACTATTATTTTATGAAATAATAACATGGTTTATCTCACCCCTGCCCATGGCTTTTGAAAAACCAACTGAGTTTTTCTTGAGTTGTTTTCCAAGGAGTAGAGATGAGTTTATAAACAGAACACATCTTCAGGGTAAAACAGGCAGAGTGCTTTTCCAGCAGGCCAGACAGCTATGAAGGGTTTTCAACAGAGGCGCCCAGAAGCTGAGAGAGAAAGCCTCCAGGACACTACAAAAAGCTGCCCAAACTGCCTTCTCCATGGCATTACTGAAATAGGAAAGAACAAATCTGACTCCATATTTGATCTGTACCTTTGAATTAACAAAGCCAAGTTAATATGCTCCGGTCTTTTCATGGGTTATGATGTGACAGAGGAGATGGACAGGTCAACAAGGAACCACTCTGCCGTGATTACAGAGCCGGAGAAAGGGACGGGCTGCAAGATGTATGAAGCAGCCGCAACTGTGCCCGTGCTTCTAGGCAGGTATCCAAAATCGCCTCGACAAGGTGTCAAACACTTGTGCCCACGTCCTCATCAAAAGACATGTATTAAAGACAAATGGAAACATATAAAAGGCCAATACCCTTGCTGGGTACACCGTCCAAAGAACAAAGTCTCAATTTGACAACTGGCCATCTCGGTTCCCTGGGATTCATTCTTGAAGAACCTTAAAAACCACTCCTCTGCCCTCAAGAAGTGCTCCATATTTGTCCTATCTTTGGCTCAGGGATGGAACACGTTCAAGTGAACTTTAATGTCTGCACAGATTTGACTGTCTTTCTCCAGGTTCACTTGTCCATTCCAAAGAGGCCTGAGCTAAGCCCATCCTCCGTAAGATCTATTTCCTCCAGTGACAGCTCATTGAGCCTGCAATTAAAAGCCAAGTGAACAAGACTGTCCTCAGCTAAAAAGTTCACCCACCCTTCACTGTTTTCTTAATCTCCTCTCCTGGCTAATTGCAACAGACTAACACCTCCCTCCACCAAGATACCCAACTATGTCATTTTGTCTCCCCAAAGAGAAAGTAAGGTCCATAAAAGAGGAGACAACTCCATAGTCACCTCTGAATTCTTAGCATATAGTAATGTCAATAAATACAACTCAGATTATTGCTACTTTCCTTTAAAACCTTTCTGGTTATTTGAATGAGACCTTGGAAGAGAGGTGTTTGCTGTCCAGTATCTTGATCCACAAGACTCTGGAGGCCTTTTTCGGAATAGCTGTTCACTGATTCATTCAAAACACAACTTATCAATCAAGGAGTAGCTGTGCTTTTCTGCCAGGAGTTTGTGGTCACTCTCATGCCAGAACAGCTTTAAACTATATCCTTACTTTGGATTTGTTATTTTCCCCCTCTTCCAAAAAATTGACTTTCCTTACTTTCTTGTCTTGAGGAATTTTCTTTTTCCTCTTTCACCCTTTAGTAAATCAAGATTCTCAGGATGGGCAAGGCCCATTATATGATCACCCATCCAACTCCTAGTGTGAGAGGCCTGGGGCTAAACTCCTGCCCTCCTGTCAAGGCAACTGAAAATCAGTTCAGGAGCCAACCAGCACACCACGGATTCTAACGCTCACTTATCTCCCAGAATCCCTGTTTTCTCGTTTGTCTTGGCTTCTGAGGATTTCCCCTTTCTTGACAATGAGTTGTGCAGCTTGAAAGATGAGGAAGGAAGCTTTTATTTCTCAATCAGCATTTTAAGAAACTTGTCTAATGAAGGTTTCCAAGAGGTTATACAACCCTCCATTGCCGAGACAGAAAACACACTAGACATTTTCTAAATTTAGCTCTCATGTGCATTTTTTCTTTGCTTTTGTTTTCTTAACTGTTAACAGACATTTTTTAATTAAAAAAAAATAAGGCCCCAAAAAGGATAGAACACTGAAGGGGCAATCAAAATTAAAGGGCAAAGACAGAAAAATGATAACTACTCTACAAAGTTAATATAATACATACACTATGTATCAGATCAGCAATTCTCAGTAACAGCTAATTGAAACATGACCATGAGGTAAAATTTCTCTCCTGTCAGGACATGGCCAACAGAAAATACAATTAAACCAACAAACTAATATCCTAAGTCTGGCAAGGTACAGAAGGCTACAAGCTAAATGTGTCTTCTTCTGGAAAAGAAGGAGACACACAAGCTCTTCTCTGTGGAGCCGGAGCCCACGGGAGGACGGTGAAGTGAGCTCTGTAAGTACCCAATTAGCAAAGTGAGTGATGAATAAATAGACGTGAGCTTTGTTGACAGTGATGATACTACTATTCATTTGTCCTTTAAAGTATGACTTCACTTTCAGTGATCAATACATCGGTGTCCTCAGGAGTTGAGATTTTAGGAAAATGCACAGCCTGGGCCCAGACCTCCTCTTTAAGCTCGTGACTCTGCGTAGATATCTCAAGGGCACTCCCAACTCAACCTGCAAAGAGCTGACTTCACGGTGCTCCTCCCATAGCCGTCCTGCCCAGGGCTCCTGGTCGGAGGGTAAGGTCTCCCTGCGTCTCCCAACTCAGGCCCATTACTCACAGATGTGAATGGACCCCTCCTTCAGGGACCAGATATCCTCAGTCACAGAGTACCACCACCCTCAACTGACCTAGCAGATACTCACTGGCACTCACTCAGCACTGACTCTGTGCTGGAGACCACGCTGCACACTGCACAGTGTATCTCACTGGATCTCCAAAACAGTCCTGGGAATTGGGTACATCACTGCTTCAATTGATTAGATAAATTGTTTCAATTCCTTGTGTGTGTCATTCAAACTGACACGGCTACTAAGCCACAAGCCTGGGCCTGAAAACCACTTGAAAATTGGACACTGCTACACCTCGCAGCCACCCTACTCTGACTCAGCACATCACCTCCTGCCAAGCCTTCTAAACTTTTCCAAGCATTCTACAAGACAAATGTGAACTACGAGAGCAGCCTATTCTCCTACTTAAAATCTGTCAATGATGGTGCACTGCCCTTAGGAGAAAGCCCCACCGGGCTTGAGCACAGCCTAAGACCCCAGCATCCGCGTTCCCTGCGTGGCCGCGCTGCCTCACCCAGCACGCAGCTCTACACGTGCCGTGTCCAGGACAGGGATGCTGACTCCGCACAACCCAGGGCTTGTCTCACTCGAACAATGATCACATTCTTCAGTGTTCATCTTCATTGCTGACTCTCACAAAAATGTTTTCTCATGATGAATCAATATCTTTTTCCTTACAACTTCCCATCATTGATAATGAGCTCCCCCCAAAAGAGAGAAGACCTAATTCTCAGTCTCCTTATCTGTAAAGTGAGAATAACAAGGAAATATATGAGGTTTTAAGAGAAATAATATTCATGTGAGGCTGAGGGACAATTCCATCATACAGTAAGCACTCAATGTGTGCTTACTTAATATTAGTAAGAATATATTGCATTCTAGCAATCTTCAATCAATGTTTTATGACTTTGTCCAACAGGCTACTGACAAACTGTTGGATGAACCACTTTGAGCAGATCAGCACTAGCGTACTGGGAGAGGTAAGCACTGACTCCAGTTACAGCTGCAGCCACCCAGCACTACGGGGCGGGGGCAGTTTGCTCAAACTCTTACATGTTGCTTGAGCATTTAGTCCTCGTTATAGAATAAAGATAGGTGTTCTTTAGTCAAATCTCCTGAAACATAAATCTTCAAAGATTGATGCAAATTAGGTTTCAAGTACAACACTCTCACTAGAATTTATTTGAAAATTATAGTCTTAGCTACTCTGCACATCAAAAGGGCATAATCTTAATGTATCTGACTAAATACACTGAAAGGGTTGTTTAAAAGTAATTAAGAAGAAGCCATTCTGAATAAGCTCTCAGTATCATCTGCACAAAGCCCCAACCATGGGTCTCATTTCTCACTTCCACATAGGTGTTTTCAAGTAGCTTACCTTGGGTCTTGGTTTCTTATAACACGGGGCGGGGAATAGTTGTGGATAGATTTATGTAGCAAATATATACCTAGGGTATTTGCTGTGAAGGAATTCTAGAAATAAGAAGATTGATATATAGTACCACCCATAAGAAACTCAGCCTTTCCTTTTACAACAGCATTAAGAATAAAGTGAGAGATACATTTAACAAAAATTTACAAGATTTGTACATTAAACTTTTTGAAGTATCAACAAAATAAATTTTAAAAGATCTACATATATGGAAGACATTCCATTTTCATGGAATGATTGACAATATTATTAAAAATGTTAAGACTCCTCAAAGTGATCTATATATTCAGTGGAATCCCTATCAAAATTCCAGCCAACTTCATTGCAAAAATTGAAAAACTGAACCCAAAATTCATATGGACGTGCAAGGGGCCCAGGACAGCAAAAACAACCTTGAAAAAGAAGAGTAAAGTTGGAGGACTCACTTTAAAGTGTACTAAAATGCTATAGCACTAAGTCAGTATGAAACTGGCATAAGTTTGGATAAATAAATTTAAGAGACACAATAAAAACCCACGGGGAAAACTTTCATTTACAGACAGTTTTCCACCTGGGGGCCAAAAACACTCCATTGAAAGAATAGCCTATTCAACAAATGGTGCAGGGACAGCTGGGTATCTGCAGGCAAAAGAATCAATCTGGAATCTGAACACCCATATTTTATATAACAAATAAAATTAATTCAAAATAGATCACAGACAGAAATGTAAAAATTAAACTTATAAAATTTCTAAAAGAAGACACAGTATAAATCTTTGTGGGCCTAGGACAGGCTTTGGTTTCCTAGATACAAAACCAAGAGCACAAGTGATAGAAGAAAAAAGCAGATAAACTGGACTTCACCAAAATTAAAATCTTTTTTTTACAAAGGACATCATCAAGAAAGTGAAATGACAGGGGAAATGGTTATCTCAAGTCAGAGAGTGCGTGCTTAGTAAGAAAAATAAAATAAATCATTTCATCTATCTACCTCCCCTGTAAAGAAATTGTTTTAATGTTTAAAAAAATATAGTGAAAAGACAGTTTGCAGAATAGAAGAAAAATTTTGCAAAGCATGTATCTAATAAGAGAGTAGTATCCAGGATATATAACGAATGCTTTCAACTGAGCAATACAAGAAAATAGACACAATTTTTAAATTTACCATGAATTTAAATAGATATACAAATGGCCAATAAGCATATGAAACGATGCTCAGCATCACTAGCGAAATCAAGAACAAAATGAGATCTCATTTTACACCCACTAGGATGGTTATAACCAAAACATGGACAATAACAAATGTCGTTCAGGAGGCAGAGAAACCTCATATGCGGCCAGGGGAAAGGGACAATGCTGCAGCTTCTTTGGAGAAGTCTGGTATTTCCTCAAAAGCTTAGAGTTGTATGGCTCAGCAATTCCACTCCTATATGTAGAGTCATCCCTCAATACCCTTGGGTGGTTGGTTTCAGGAACCCCACACCCTGGATACCATAATCCAAGGATGTTTGAGTCCCTTTACAATCAGCCATCTAGATCCATGTAGTGGAAACTACAGATATGGTGGGCCAAATGTACAGCCAAAAGAATGAAAACATATTCTCATAAAAAATTTCACATCAATATTCATAGCAGTATCATTCAGAGTAGCCAAAAGTTACTAACAATATCCATCCATCAATGAACGGATAAACAAAATTACCAAGAATAGGCCCACAAAATTTTGGTCATTGAAACTTTGACAAAGGAGGTGACAACATACAATGGAGTAAAGACAGCCTCTTCAGCAAATGGTGTAGGGAAAACTGAACAGCTGCATGTTAATCATTGAAGCTAGACTACTGCCACACAGCATACACAAAAAAGAATTAAAATCTGTTAAAGACTTAAACATGTAAACAAGACACTATAAACCTCTTAGAAGCAACCATAGGCAAAACATCTGACATACATCTCAGCAATGTTCTCCTAGATCAGTCTACTCAAGCAATAGAAAAACAACCAAAAATATACAAGAGGGATCTAATTAAACTTACAAGCTTTTGCACAGCTATGGAAACAGTAAGCAAAACAAAAAGACAACCAACCTATGGAATGGGAGAAAATATTTGCAATAAATGAAACTGCTAGGGGCTTAATTCCCAGAATATGTAAGCAGCTTTTACAGTTAATATGAAAAAAAAAACAAACAATCAATTCAAAAATTGGCAGAAGTCCTAAAGAAACATTTCTCCAATGAAGACGTACAAATGGCCAGTAGCCACATGAAAAAATGTTCAATATCATTATCAGAGAAATGCAAATCAAAACTGCAATCAAGTATCACCTCTCACCAGTCAGAATAGGCATCATTCAGAAGTTCACTGACAATAAATACTGGAGAGGCTGCGGAGAATTGGGAACACTCCTACACTGTGGAGGGAATTCAGTTTGGTGGAGCCATTGTGGAAAAGTGTATAGATGTTCCTTTAAAGACAAAAAATTGACCTCCCATATGAACTAGCAATGCCACTCCTGGGCATATATCCAGAAGGAACCCTAATTCAAAAAGACACCTACACCCCAATGTTCACAGCAGCACTATTTACAATAGCAAGACATGGAAACAACCGAAATGTCCACTGAGAGATGACTGGATAAAAAGGTTGTAGCATATTTGTCCAATAGACTACTATTCAGCCATAAAATAATAATAAAATAATGCAATTTGTAGCAACATCAATGGACGTGGAGAATGTCATTCTAAGTGAAGTAAGCTATAAAGAGAAAGGAAAATACCATATGAGATTGCTCACAGGTGGAATCTAAAAAAAAAAGAAAGAAACAAAAAGATAAACTTATCTACAGAACAGAAACAGACACAGAGTCATAGAAACCAAACTATGGTTACCAGAGGGGAGACGGTGTGGGAAGGAATAAATTGGGAGTTCAAGATTTGCAGATACTGAGTATGTAACAAATAAACAGCAAGTTTATACTGTATAGCACAGGAGAATATATTTAATATCTCATAGTATCTTGTGTTTAAAAAGAGTATGAAAATGAATACAGGTATGTTCCTAATTAACTGAAATGTTGTGCTGCACACAAGAAACTGACACAAAATTATAAACTGACTAGACTTCAATGAAAATATTTTTAAATAGACCAAAAACGAAAAAAAGGAAAATGATATTATCAAACAAAAAGAATAAAGTACTAATTCAGGCTACAATATGGATGAACCTTGAAACTTTATGCTAAAAAGCCAGACACAAAAATTCAAATAGTGCCCTTTAAGGTGAACTGTATTTAAGGTTTTATTTTACTACTCCTTTAAATTTTCTGGTGGTTTGAAATCTATCAATATCAAAATAAGATGTATTATACATTAAAAGCTTAAAACGCTTCCTCACAGGAGGGCTTTTATTATTAAATTCAGAAACGCATATAAAGCTCTTGGAAAAACACTTTGCACGTCCACACACAGTGACTGCTGTCACTGCCACTCAGAGGGTGGTGCCAGCACTGATGAGAGCTGCCTCCACTCGCTCCCCTGCAGAAAGGAGTGAAGGCCTGAGCTCTGACAGGCAGGGTGAGCGTGAACCTGGGTCAGACACAGCCACGTCCCAGACTCTGCATTACCCAACTTTCTTACACAAACTGCAACATGTAATATAAACACGCTAGAGGGATGTACCTTACAACACAGGGAATACAGACAATGTTTTACAGTAACTATAAATGGAGCATCTATTGTACACCTGAAACTAATATCATATTTTAAATCAGCTATATCTTTCTAAAAAATTAAAAAATATTTCTAAAATGTTATCACTTTAATATTCAATTCGGTTTTTAAGTAACTACTAAATAGTTTAGAATGTATAAAAGCATTTAATTGTGCTGTTTGTTTACATATTTATTCACATTCAGCCTCTTGCTAAAGAGAATTTAAACAATTCTTTTAAAAACAGCTTAACAACCTTAACAACAAAAAGGCAAACCTGAGAATGAAGAGAAAATGGAGATTCAATACTTAAATGAAACCAGGGGGAGATAAACTCATAAAAATGGATTCCATGAAGTCAGAGCAAGTGTTAAAGGCTGACTAGAAATTCAGCTGTAGGATTCTTGGCAGCTAAACCAAAAAGAAAAGATGATGGGGCGGGTGGTAGAGCGTGTGCTTAGCGTGCACGGGGTCCTGGGTTCAAGCCCCAGGGCTTCCACTAACAGATAAATACGTCTAATTACCTGCCCCCATAAAAGATCACCAAAGAAAAGAAAAAGAGAAATTTCTTTCCCAAAAAACCCTGATATTAAATTTGGATTAAATACTTAAAAAAAGCAAAAAAGAAAAATAAAAAAGATAAGTGACACTGTGAAGGAAAACCACAGCTGGTCTAACAAGCTAAGTCACAAATCTAAATGTGATAAGTGTCGGTTTACTGATCTAAGTTTTGCTGGGATACCTGGTAAATCTGAAGTTTAGTGTCAGTTTACTGGGCTAATAAGCTAACCCGAAAATCCAAGGTGAACAATTGTCAGTAACGGGATCTGTTCCAAATTGATAAGCTTCAGTGTACTGATTCCTTGCTTTTTGTTGTTTGAGCCTTATTGGCTAATAGTCCCATACTTGTAATTAACCGTATAAAACATCATGTGCACATCTTGGAGGGGCTCAGAGCTTTGGAAAAGAAGCCCCTCAGAGCCCGCCAACGTAATAAATCTCAATACTCCAACCCTCTGAGTGATTCTTGTTTCTTGGCTGGACTGTTGTTTCCATAACAACACAAGGGATAATGCCCGTGGGATAAATCTGCAGTGGCTGCTGGCAGGTCCCCATGTCTCACGTGGGAAAATCTGAAACATCCTTCTCAACACTCAGAGTCATCATAAGCCCACCCCAAACCTGCAGCCTTTAAATGCAGGAGCACAGGTAGGGCCTGGCGTTTGCTGTCTCTGTGTCATCACAGTGAGACAGGATGGAAGGGGGAAGAGCACAGCCATTCAAGGAAGGCCACCGCAATTAACATAGAAATGGTGAAGGATTCAAACCCCAATAGGTCTTGAGGCTCAGGATGAAGAGATTTAACTTCTAGCAGATCTTGAGAGTCAGTAAACACCCATTGTAATAGTAACTTGGTGAATAACATGCCCCAGGCACCATGGCAGTCCCAATGATAGCCACAAAAGGTCAAAGGGTGGGAAATGGCCAACTCCTTGGAAATCCCAGCCCCTTGCCCTAAGGCTGGTCCTTCTACTTATTAGCATATGAAACCACCAAGCCCAAGAAAACATGCAACACAGCGCCACCTCGCGGTCACCACTCTTTCCCTCTTTGGTGAAGGCCCACACTCTGTCTGTGAAGTGTGTACCTACTTCTAATCTGAGCATCAAACCCCCACACCTCGTGAAGTTTCTCTTGCCTATCAATGTATCTCTCTGAATAAATATACCTTTACTCAACACTGGCTTGCTCTTGAATTCTTTACTGCATGAAGTCAAGGAACAAAATCTGGTGGGGCACATCCCAGGGACTCAACAAAAGCCTGGGACACAGCCCTTCTCATGCCCAACGTTTTTTTATTCTTCTATCAACAGGACTGGTCTGTGAAGGGAGGTCTGAGACCCCAGCTAAGGGACAGAAGCAGCCTCCAGGGCTCCAGCTTGCAGGCAGCCTCTCCTCCAGCATGGGTCTTGGGGTCTGCCCGGTTCTCTGTGTTTCTCTGTTGTGCTGACTCCCCAGCCAGACAGCATACTCCTAGGCCTGTCCCCACAAAACCCTTCTCTCCAAAATACAAGCACATCATGTCACAATCCTCTTATTCAACCAGGAAATGTTCAGCCCACTTTTTTCCTCCCCAATAAAGTACCCAACTGTCCTCCCTCCCATCACATCAGTTCTTTTTTTGTGAGAACTCTGCACTCGCCACACCCCATCCTGAACACAGGTGTCTTGCTGGCTGTGACCGAGATGTTTCTTTCTCACATAGCCTGCGTCCTTTCTCTTTCCCCTTATTACCTTAAAAAAGCCTTTCCTGAGTCACCCACCCCACTGATTCTGAACTCACAAAGTGCTGTGGTTGCAGTCACTATGTGCATACCTCCCAGGTTTTGGCTAGGTTTCCATCGCAAGATCTTCATTAAGGAGCTGCATCAAGAAGTTTAAAGAGGCTATTCTTACATCTGAGTGGACGAGCCTACAAAAAATTTACATGGCTTTGAAGAGAGAGTTAACCAGGGACAGAGAAGTCACGGGTCCTAGTCAAAAGTTTCATGAGGCAAAATGTTCTCCCAAGGCTCAGAGTGGCTTCTGAACATGGAGTCGGCAGGAAGGAGGTGACAGGCAGTGATTAGGGTGGGTGATACAGGGTACGCTCCCCCAGCTGGGAAAGAATAGATATTTTTCTAGTTTTCCAAACAATTTCTTACTGCCTTTTTTCCCTTATTACCACATACCATTTCCTACGAATTAAGCATATCAATGTAAGTTATTTGGGGCAATTGGGAGAAGCTACACGATGCCATTCACAGGGCCGGGACATGACAGCCACACCAGTCTAGGTTGAAAGACCAGTGGGAATATTTCCATGGTAATCACGGGCATGCAGCAAACTCCCCAGCTTCAATGACCTCCTCTCAAAGTTGGCGCCAATAAAGCTTCCAGTCAAAATGCGTGACGATTATGGCCAACATCTGTTTATTAGTTAAGTGCCCGTGAGAGCTGTCGCTTAATGGGGAATGAGTACGATCAATGAGGCCCTGTCTACCTGGCCACACGCGCCCTGCCTTCCTGCCTTGGTGCAGCAGTAGAGTTTGTTAAGCTGAGATGAACGCCCCCAGAGCAGCCCGACGGGAAAGCTCCCAGCTCTGCACGGCGAGACGTGTTCCTTTCCTTCTCAGAGCTGATCACAGTTTGCTGTCGTCTGTTTTTATGTTTATCCCTTTTGTAACTGCCTCTCCTCCGGAGATTTTGCTCAAGCAGCACAGGGCCAGTTGTGTCTTGCGGCCTGCCGGATATTTTGGGCAGGGAAACAGCCGAGCCCACATCTGGCTCTGGTGCTGAACGGAGAAGGCACAAGTCCCAGGGGCCCATGCTGAACCGAGGCCCCTGCACCCAAAATTATGGTCTGACTTTGGGCAAATTACAGTCTTTTTTACCCTGAGATTCCTCATCTGTCTATGAAAATAACTGCCCATGGAACACAGAGTTACAAGTATTAAAGGAAATCACCAAATTCACAACCTAGCCAAGGGGCTACCAGTGCATCCTCAACAGATAAATACTGCCTTTATGGCTCTGACACACGCCAAGCTTGGTGGCCGCACAAAGTGTAAACTGCTAAGTGCCAGTGTGTTAAGTGTTTCATGTGTGCTATAATACCCTTTAGAACTTACAACGATCCCAGAAAGTAACGAATATTATCATGCCCATTTCACAGATTCACCAACAGGTTAAGAGTGGTTACATTCTAGTCCAAGGTGCTATGGTGAGGTAATGGCGATTTCAACGTGAATATGGCCCCAGGCCTGGGCTCCATCTCTGTCCCATCCACCTGAACACTTGCCTATGAAATCCACCTGTCCAATACCCAAGTTTGAATCCGGCCAGCTCTTAAATGCAATGTGTGCCACCGTTTGTCTATGTTCCTTAATTACCATAAACTGTTCTCAGAAAGCACTTCAGAAAGGAAAGTTGGACTCACGTCCCTGCCCACAAAGAAGAGGAATTCTGCCTTGCCTTCTCCTGTAACGTGCAGAAACCCTTCCCATTCACCACCGAATCCTTTTGTATGCTTCCTCCGTGTTCATGTTTGCACACGGCTTATTAAAGTAGAAGTTACCTGCAGTAATTCCATCTCGGTTCCTTTCCAAGGTTCCAGATTATCCATAATCAGGGTAATATCATAATTTTCTGTGAACGAAAATACTACAATGTGAATGAAAATACTGCAACCATGTCACTAAACAAAGAATGCTGAAAACAAGTCATCAGCGACTGCTGCCGCACCCCAGTGAAAACAGGCCTGCAGCCACTAACAACGGTGCCCTCTGAGCAGACTCAGAATAAGAAAGGACAGATTACTGGCCCTAGATAGCTAGGTGCTTGTCTAAAGAATATATTCAGTGAGCCCAAATGTTGGCTTCCTCCCATATATTGAAAAGCACTAAATTCTTGAACGTGAGATACCTGGCTTTCTTTAGATAACAAGCAATGTTTTATTGTTCTAACTACCTGGTCTTTGTTGTAAAGCTCATATATAATCCTAGCTTCTCTCCTACTCTTGGGAGCAGTCCCTCAGAGTGTTCCGAGAGGCGGTCATCCTGGCTCGAGTCCTCCTGACAAATAAAACATAACTCTTAACATTCAGGCTGCACGTTTATTTCAATCAAGTCCCAAAATAGACACAACTCATCAATTCTGTAATGGGACACACTGGATCAGGAACCAAAAGAGTGTAGTAGTCCCGAAGAACTACGGCTCCCTCTTTCTTCCTGTCATTATACAATCCCACCAGAACTCATTACTATGCTGTCTGCTCCTCTGGCAACCAAACTCATAGAAGAGTGAACTCAGCAGAGCACCATGCTGGGGAGAACCCCCCGCAGCAGCACTGCAGGCTGCCTGCCCTCCCGCACGCTCTGCCGACCGCTAGTGTCCTCCGTGGAGACCAGGTCAAAAGAGCTGTTCCCAAAAACTGCAAAGTCCCACATATTAAATAAAAACGTTTTATTTTATACGATATGTTACGTATATACCCATCTGTGAAAACAGCTTTGCCAGAAGCCCAAACCTTCAATATTAATATGCAAAGGCAAACCCGGTCCCCAAGGGAAAACAAGTCTTAAGACGACACTAAGGCCTCCAAAGTCCACTCCACGATAATGAACCAAACTGCCTGCAGGTCTGCAGCTGCAGGAGGCTACATGTCTGCTTTTAAAGCAGCCCCTTCCTGCCCTCGTGTGCTACAATGCCCTTTTATGCCCTCCCATCGCAGGGCAAGAGCAGCTGCTGCAGAAACTTGCAGGGGCCTCAGAGCCAGGGATTATGCCCAGGTCACACTGCAAACCTACTGCCCGCCTCACAGCCCCCAGCCAGCAGGTCACCTGGAAGTCACAGCAAGTGTCCCAATCCAGAAGTCTCTTCATTTGCCAGCACAACTGATCACTGGTCTCCAACCTTCGTCAGTTTTGCACAAAACAGCACCTTCTACTGTGAAGCAGGTGGTTTTCGCTTCTGTGCCCCATCCTTACTGGAAACGTTAAGGGAAACCAAAAGGCCTCTTTCAACCCTTTTCTGATAACACCCTCCCACCCACAATACTCATATGCTCAAGAGTTTGGATCCACATGATTTTGTTTCCCTTATGCTAAGGGGCTCAAAACACTGCGGGTTTCTTTCTCCTTTGAGTGTATTAGCACTCAGTTTCTTGGCTTTAATCTGTTTTTGTCTCTCTCTTCAGTGTCCCTAGCAGTTGCCACCTCTTACTCCCTTCAGCAGCCTCCCTCCCAAAATCTATTCTAGGGAATCAGCTGTGATGAGGGGCCCGGGGGCAGTCACAGAAGATGCAACTAAGGCACAGAGAGGCTACATAATTTGCCCAAGAAATCACCTTGAGCCACCAACAGAGTGTGTCACATCCCTCTATTTAACAGTTATGCTAAGCAAGTTAACTTTTTGTAGATTATGTTTATAAACAGATGAGAAATCAAAATACATACAAGGACACACATCAACTCTAAGATGTTCATTAACTCCACTGTTTTGTTTCAATTTATTTTATTTCTATTAAAAAATTGAGAACCCCTGCAGCCTATATAGCAAAATGTTACTGGGTTTTAAATCCAGAATATAGAGGGGTTATGTCATTACTCATTCTTATATGTATGTTCAGAAGACAAAATGATTTGAAAGTCTCTCTCCCCGCCCCCTACTCACTACTGGCTCTCACCAGAGCTCCCAGATCACACACCTAATACCTTTTCACTTTACCCACAGCTGAACTCATCAGTTTTCCCCCAGAACTCTCTCTGCAGCTTTCCGTCCTCAGAACACAGCAGGACCATTATTTAACTCATTAATCCACCCAGAAACCTGGGCCTTACTCCATCCTACCTTCACAGACAGCATTGATCCTTTCATTTTAACCATCAAAATATGCCTTCAATCTGTTCGCTTTTACCCACTGACTGTCCTACCACTCAAGTGGAAGCCACCAACACTGCGCACCTGGACTCATGAGTCTCCCAAGTGGCCCCACAGCCACTCTTCCCTACTTTAGACAAATGGGATTGTGTCACTCCCGCGCTTTTTGGACTGTTCAGACCCAATTTTCTTAGAAGAAACTTCAATTTCTTCACCTGATGAAGGTCTTTGCCATGAAACTGTCAGCTCAGGGAGGGCAGGACCCGCCCTCTCCCCTTGGCCCCGCCCTCTGGCAGAGCTTCAGCTTGGGAGGACCTGCTGAGCTAAATCAGCCTGTATTATAAACCTGGTCTTGAGTTCTTAGCAAACAACTTCACTTATCCATACATATCCAAGGTAGATTAGAAAGATTTTAGATGTTGAGCTAGACAATTGATTTGGGGATTTTGCACTGGCAACCTGCAAGTATATGTTCTAATGATTGTGTCTTGTTAAAACCACACCCAGATTAAAGGAGTATTTGTGGAATGTCTTCGGAGTAAAAGGGACTGTACTTTTACAGATTTTATGTTTTATTACATGAACAACCAGGACAGGGTCACAAATGGAACCGCCTCACAAGTGACAGAAGACAGGCGAGACGCATATAGCAACAGGTCACAAAGATGGTAAGAGCAAAGTTGTTTATCCAACCCCCAAAAAAATTCCTCCAAGAACAGAAAACTCAGAATTTTGAAAATAAAATTCTATCATATAAGGAAAGAAAATAAATAATCCTCTTCATCAGGGTTTCTAGATCTGACTGCAGAGTTATTAGCAGGCCATACTGAATCCTAGCACAGAAAAATCAGATGGACTAGTGGTGAGTAAGTTCCAGGAAAACGGCAGTAATTCCTCCACTTGAAAGAGGACACACACTCACTTGTTGAAGGTGACTGTAAACCGCATTCTGCAGAAATTCAGAAGATTCAGACACTGCTTCTACATGGTGATGACACGGAAGGACGGCTTGGATGCATGCTTCTAACTGAGTCACCGGCATTCTTACACAGCAGGGTGAAACGGAGGCCCTCAGCCAAGAGCACAGATGTTCCTGTCATGTATCCCAGGCCGTGCCTCGGGGACTCAGTGTCCTGTAGCAGTGCGGCCCCAGGCGAGGACCCGCAGCGTGGTCCACGCAAGCAGGACGGGCACTGTGCTTGAGAAATCCCATCCCCGATGGGGGCAAGACGGGCTGGTGGGGTTGTGTGAACCTATAAATGCTCATAGAAATAAACCTGCATGCATTCACGTGATAAAATTAACTGTAGCAGGCTATTTAACAAAATTTCAATTATCAGTGTTAATTTTACCATTCCTTTCCTCTTGTCCCCTGCACTCTGAGACAGGCTTAGGCTCTCTCACACATGCAGCTCTGATGCAATAGTTTTGAATTTATTTTATTTTGCTACAAGTGTTTTCACTCCCAGTGTCGCTGTGACTGTCGTCTCTTAACACAGTCAGATGTCTTCCTGGATCTCTCCCTGTGTTCCTTGCTCCTGCTTCTCAGATCCTGAGATAAAGAACAGGTGAAGGCATATGACTGGGAATGTCAATGTGGACTTGATCAAAGTCCTCAGTGACTCGCTAGGTGAGTGCTGCCCACCCCTTACCTTCGATTCTCAAGGTTCTGCCCAGGGTGACATCCAGACAGGAGAGATTCCTGGGTCCAATTAAGAGCTGTGTGGCTTGGGTGCGGGGAAAGGTGCAGGAGCTGGTTCCGTAGACGGTCACTTCCATTTCTCTGCTACTCTCTCCCCCGAGGCCCCGCTGCCAAGCCCCCAGGCTCCCTGATCTTCTGTCTTTCTCTTCTACTCTAATTCAAGCCCTTTTCCTCTTCCTTTATTCCCTGATTATCCCCAGCTGGAGTGATTTTCCCATCACAGATTCTGAAAAATTTTCCTGCAGCTGAAAAACATGTCTCCAGAGGTCAATGCCCATATGGTGGTTCCTGAAGAGAGCCCCTGGTTAGGGGGACCCTCACCAACACTCACGGGGCACCAGACATGTTGCAGGGTCGAGCACCCCCAACAAGAGTTTGCTGTGACCCCAAAGCACGCACAGCATCCCTGCTCACTAAAGTGTAGTTTTAGTCCTTTATTAAGAAGCAAAAATAAAAAAATTGCTCATGTTTCTTACTAAAATTATTTATGAGGTAGAAAAAGTAATTCTAATAGAAAAGAACAAATTTCACTCCATGTTAGATGTGTTCGTCTGACTTTAAACCTGTACCTTTTTTTCTAGGCTCAGACTTGCTGTTTCTGCACCTTTTGTAAAAGAATGTTGCCTTTAGCCTGAAATACCCAGGAGGGCCTATTCTCCGGGCTCTGATCTTTAAGGATATTAGCTCTTCTACACTTATGTACAGATGGCAAGTTGCAAAAAAATTCTTTTTTTTGGAGGTTATACGGGGGCACCATAATTTGACCCACATGAACAGCTGCAGGAACAAAGGGTTTCAAATAGAAACAATTCGTACAGCAAGAAGTTTGCAACAACCAGCCACATCCCCGCCGCTTTTTAGTATAAAAGGAGACTGAATTCTGCCTTGGGGAAGAGAGTTCTACTGGATATCAATATGCCATTTTCTGGGTCTGCCGTCTTTTCAAATAAAGTCACTATTCCTTACTCCAACATCTCATCTCCCGATTTATAGGCCTGTCATGCAGCAAGCAGAACGAGTTTGGACTTGGTAACAAAGTGACTGCATTAGAGGTAGTATGTCTCCACTGTTTCCTCATTTCCAGAATGTCACAACTTATCAGTTTTATATGCTGTTTAACAACACGAACAAAAAACCTATTATACGGAACTGATTCCAAGAAATAAAATTATTTCTACTCCTTCAAACATTTTCTTCTTTTTATTTTGTTTTGTTATGCTTATTGAAAAGAAAATAAAAGTCAAATCATTTTATTTCACGTATTTTTTAAAGCTACATATTGTAAGTACTACAAAGATATTTAAATTGCAATAAAAATTGTTCATATATTAGTATAAAGATATATACACAATCAATGCAGATTAGGAAAGGAGTAGATATTTACTAAAAATCCACTGCACATCCAGTCTTTTACAAGCATATCCTGGAATATAAGCTCTATTACCCCGGAGTCCCCCACCCCCATTCTCACTGCGGAGTCCCTTAGTAATCAACTACCAAGGCACCAGCATAGAACCATGCAATCACTATTTTAGGTATAAATGAGAGTATTAGCTCATTCAATTCTGAAACAGAAACCTTAAAATAAATACTGAACTTATTTACAGATAAACAAATTTGGACACAAAAAAGTACAGTTTCTCCCCCAAGACACAAAGATAATAATTGGTAAAGGCAAGATTTGAACTAATCTGCCTGATTCTAAAAGCTAAGGTGGAAATCCCCTTTGACTTTGGAGGTAAAGCAGCACAACCTATCACCCTATCATTGTTCAGATCTAACTTTAGACAGCCTGAGACAGCACCTCATTCCTATGGAACTCGAGGGCAAACAATAACAATAAGGATTTTATATTCAGTATTTTCTTAAGTCTCAATTATATAAAGTGTCAGCAGGTCAGCAGAAAACTCTGGGAAATATGAGTGGGTCCAGAGCTTTTTGCTGATAAGAAACTCATTCTATCAGGACAGAGTGACCTTCCCATGTGAGGCCTCATGGACATAAACTAAAGGCAGCTGAGCAATGAAAACTAGCAAGAACATGGAACTCAAGCAAGAAGGATCCCTACTATCCCCTGCCCAGTTGCCTCTTCACCCACGTGGACAAGATGGCAGAAGATCCAGTTTCTTGTCCAAGTGACAACATAATGGATTCTCACCCATGAAATGTTATGACTCTATGCTGTCTTAAGTCCGTTCCAACTAAAATATGATGACACCAATATCTCAGCAGAATGTCTATGTCTCCACTTTCTCTCTTCTATTAGGAGACTATATCTATGGCTACAAAGCCGAAATTCAATTAAAAACACCATGCACGAAGCCTGGTGAAAGTCTGTGTAAGAGACATTGTTCTCACGCTCAGTGAGTGAAAACTCAGAAAAAGTGGTCCTTCTCCCTCTGCAAGTGGGAGGTAGCCTGATTGTGTGTGTGTGTGTGTGTGTGTGCACACGTGTGTGTGTGTAAATCAAATACAACGTATTCTGGGATGTGCACAGATTTTTTTTTATGTTACTATTATTTCGTGAGAATGAGCCTACCTTTAAATTAATTTGAATCTATTATTCTGAGAGAGTCTCAGGCTCTTTTGGTGGAGGATGGGAAAGAGGAAAGGAAAGGAGGAAAGATGTAAATGAAGCAAAGCTGTAAGAGTACTGCTAGGGAAAGGCAAGACATTATTTTTGTTCCTACTTGCATCACACACAAATTACGGACTGGCTTTCCCCCATGTCTTGTCAAGCACTGAGTTGCAGAAGAACAGGCAACAGCCCTTTTCTCACTGAGCTTGTGACTGTACATGACATCTTATAGACACAAATTATTTAACCTGATCAAACACTCTAGCAGCAGGCTGTAATTCTCCTACTTTGAGAGACAAGGAAACAGGAAGTGAAAGAGGGTATATAGCTTGACCAAAGTCAGAGGACAAGTAAACTAAAGAGGATGAATTCAAACTCAGATCTGAATGCAGAGTCTGAACTTCCCACTCCGAGGGCTGGAAAATCCTTAACACACAGGGTCCCCAGCTACTCTGCATTGTTCCTGGCACCAAGCATTTCCCATGGCGATGGTCTCCAGTTCTCAGGCACAGCGCTCTGTGCAGCCAATAACCTCCATTCGACCTTGATCATCTACCTGCCACGCCCACCAGGCTTCACCATACAGGCAGGAAAGCTGGCTTTCAAGTGCATACAAAGCCACCCCTGGTCTAACCTGGACTCTTCAGCAGCTTTTCCAGCATAAAGGCAGCCATGAAAGTGCTCACAGTTTGTACATGAGCCACACTACCTCTCTCCATCTCTCTCCCCACCTATACTACTTAGCTATGACCATTTTGAGAATCTTGGAAACAAATTTTTAAAAACAGAAAAGAAAGGATTGTGTATCGAGTACTTAATACTTACAATTTTAAATGAGAAGTTACAAAGTGAGTATTTACAAACCGAATCTGCCTTCCTAGGTGTCAGTTTTAACAGTTAAAAAATATAATAGCAAAAATTTCTCACTTAAAAAATTAACAAAAACATCAACAATAATCTGGAATAAACTCAAAAACAATGCCCATGTTGTATATGGAGGAAGTACAGGACTGTACTGAGGGGTAAAGTAAGAAGTGTGAAAGTAGAGACATCAACCTTTGTATGGAGGAAAACAGTTTTGTAAAGATGTACGTTCTCCTAAAGATAATTCAAAATTACTAAAAAATCCCATGACAACACTTATCCTTTTTTTTAACTTGAAAAAATTATATTAGAATTCTTCAGGAAAGATGAAGTCATAATACTAGCAAAGAAAAATAGGGATCGAAAAGCAAATCAAAAAATTTGCACTGTCAGATATTAAATAAATTTTTACAATATGTAAGATATAGTGCTAGTGTAGGAAAGTAAGATTGACAGAAATAAATCATGAGCTCAAAAAGAGACTCTAGTGTACATAAGTATTTTTACAGGTGGGATTTCAAATTGAAGAGCAAAGTAGGAATTCAATAATTGTCTTGGGACAATCAGAGAATCCCCTTGAAAAAACAAATTCTATTCCGGTCAAAATGACCGCAAGAAAAATTACAGAAAGTGATGTAAATATTAGAAAGTACTAATAAGAGCAAATACAACTCTTTGCTCATATCAATTCAGCTTCTCCTCACTATGACAACACTATTATCATCTCCATCTTAGAGATTAAGAAAACCTACAGAAGAAATTTATACCATTATAAGAAAGCATTTCTAAGAATAATATCAAGAATAAAACCGAAAAAGAAGACATTTACTATCTAAAGTTTATTTTGGGCCATAACAAAAATGAACCTACTGAACAAAATGAAAGACAAAAAATGACAAGGGAAAGCTCTGTGATACATGTTGATGAAGACAAGGGGCTAATGTTCATAATATACATAGAGCTGTCACAAAGCAACAAGAAGCTCCCTCACTTAAATATTTGCAAAGGACAAAAGGGATCATTCACTTTTTAAAAGTCAGATGGCTAATGAGTGAAAAATGCTCAATACCACACTGGTCATAAAGTGCAAACTAAAACAATGAGAATCATTTTGCTCATCATATTGGCAAATATTTTTAAAAGATATTCTAGCTAGTGTCCATCTTTGAGACAACAAACTGTGAGCGATCTTTTGGAGGACGACATGTCAATGGATATGTAAACCCTGGAAAACGTGTGTACACACAGGCTGAACTTCACTTTTAGGAATCGTTTCATTTACAAAAAGAATCAGTTCAAATAGATGTACTCATCAGAGAATTTACACAGCACTGTTTACATTGGTGGGAAGAAAAGCTGAAGTGGAATCATACCCACGGATAGAGAATTGGTTACATAAGTTATTCTACATCTTTTCATTCCCCACAGGAGAAGGAATTTCTAGATTCACTTGAAAGGAGCCTGTGATTTATGTAGTTGTCACATCCAAGGACTAAATTTCCAGAAACCTTAACTAAAGGAATACTTATACAAGATCACAGGAATGTTTGTACAAGAAGGATGCCAGTCAGACACCCTTTCTGACAGTGGAAAATGGAGAAAACTTAAGTGTCCACCATCAAGACAATGATGCGGTAAATCACGGTGAGCTGTGGCCACTAAAGTTCCGGTGTTTCGGCGTGGTCCAAGGCCTTGTCCACAGTTCTCTCCCACGAAAGGTGTCCTTACACAAGAGACCAAACCTGCACATCAGGAGACCACTCTACTCTATCTGAAAGGACCGGGTGAGTCTGGAGGGAGAGGACGTCTGTGATATATACCTGAGTGAATAAACCGAGCTGCAGAAAACATATAGTATGGCCTTATTTTTCAATAAAGCATATATACACACACATATACATAGATTTCTCATATACGTTTATGTATGTGTATATATATATGACATAGGCATAAAGGTCATGAAATATATACTCCACATTGTCAGCAGTTTTTACTCTCAGGAAAAAAGGGGAAGGGAAGTAGGGGACTTTCGGTACCACCACAGTTCTCTTTTCAGTATTCCAGTTAAGATTACTTGGAATATAAAAGTTTACTTAAGTCCAAAGTAAAATGGACGAGGACTCCACAAGACAGAATGCTATAATGGTCATTAAAAATCATGCCAGCGGAGATAGAATACTGTAAAAAAAATTGTCATAAGCTGAATGGAAAATGGAGGTCTCCACACAGCAAACAGGCACACAGTGCTTGCTGGTTTTTATGACAGAGGTAATACACACTGATGAAAAGAACAGAAAATAGATTTTAAAGTGTTAATTATTATCTCTGAATACTGGGAACAGGATAGACCCTTTTGACCCTTTTTTCAGAATTTTATATTAAATACACATTATTTTTCATCTGAAAAATGCATTTTTAGATGTCTAGTACCACACATTGGAAAAAATACATGAGTACTTACAGAAATAAATAACTAGGAGACACCGAAGCACCGTCACACAGTGCAGAATGGGTGATCCTGAATAACACCGCGCAGTTACATAAGGACTCAAAAATTGAAAGCACCCGCTGTAACAGGGCGCGTCCCCCTTCCATTTGTCAGTTGTGTCTTCAGGGCTGAGGCAGTTCTGAGCACGGCCAGTGTCTGTGCTGGTGTCTGGATGGATGCCACTGGAGGTGAAGGCACCTGCAAGCCGAGAGGAAGAACAGAAATCATCCTCTGCTTTTTCTGTCTTGTTTCTTTTCTCTTTTAAAGAGAGGCGGAAATAAGATAAACTGAATCTTCCCTACTGAAATTTCAGTATTGAAACAGTTTTTATATTGTTCACAACTTATATTCTGCCTATAACTGTCTTTTCAACAAAGCATTATATTTATTAAATGTTAATTAACTCAGTTAATTAACTACCTGTTGAAACCTATTAAAGAACATGAAATGCACTACGTGAAAGCACCACACCTGCAGTGACTAGCACAGCTGTTTTGACGGCAGTGCAGTCAGCCCCCACCATCACGTGGCCCTGAGCTCCTGATGCTGGGAAGAGAGCACGCTGCTTCCTCAGGCGGAGAGAAATGGTAAAAGTATTTTCTGAAATCTACAGCACTGACAAAACATAACTGCTTAATCCCAGGCTCCTTTGAGGCTGTCATTTTCCGTTTCTGGCCAACACCCGTCAATGAGCAGAACCACCCCATTCCCGAGTCATGGGACTCACGTGGGCAGCAGTTTTGGAGAAATTTCCAGGTATAGAATGTAAAACAACTATACATAAAACTCTGAAAAAGAAAAGATGCAATAATCTGATTTTGGAACACACTCAATATATTCTCCTAAGCCTTAGTAGTTGGAAAGTCTGGGCTTCTCCTAAGCCACTTATTTATTTCACAGACAGTAAGCATCTCCCACAAACCCTGTTTCCCTGTGTCTGCTGGGAGCCTCAGGCATATTGATGCTGTCTATCTTATAAGGCACAAGGCAGAGGCGTGTGTCTCACGCCTGCAAATCTCACACAGGCTCAACTGCAAGCCTCACTGTCTGAAATTGGCCCCATTTTCTCACCTGTTTATTTGGTATCTGTTCTTCTGTAAGCTGCCTGAAATGCTTCTTGGAACAAGTCAGAAGAATGAGTGGGTAGAGAAATGGACAGATGGACAGGTGAGAGATGGGCAGACAAACAGGGAGACTCCAAGAGAAGGGGAGCAAACAAAATTTCCTATGCAAAACCCTCTTCTAGTCAGGGAAGAAAACCACCACAAAGAAGTGTGAAGAGGCAGGTGGCTTAGGACTGTTTCCTGGATTCCATGAAATGTCACACCAAGAGATGAGAGGGTAGAAGTATAAATAATAAAAGATAAAAAGCATGCATGTTTGAAAAATATATCTACATTATGTACTTTCTAAAGAATAGATTCAAATCAGCAAGGCCCAATAACCCAATTCTTGGGTATTTACAGAAGTGAGAATCCCATCTCCAATCCACAAGGCATCCCTTCGGAGCACTGAGAGTCTACACGGTGTGGTCATAAAGGCATCACCGCAAAAGCTGTGCTATCCTGCACTTACGAGGAATGAGCAGGTGTGCTCGGGCTGCCCACTCACGTCATTTACAACCCACAGCACCTCTACGGGGTAGGGATGCCTAGCGAACCCCATCTCTGCAGGACAGAAAACAAGTCTAAGAGAGGCTAAGCCGATCTACCATTTCTCCATCTCACAGGACTTGTCACTCCAGAGCAGGAATCGAACTCGGACCCACGTTTGTAACCACAGTACTACCGTAATTTATGTGCTTTTTGTGTGTATAATACATTTGTTTCTGGCATGAAAGGATATTTAATAAATGATCGGTTGTCTTGTCTATCTCATTAGCTCACAATCTTTATATTTTTGAATTGTACCCTTCCCCTGGAGAAATGAACGGAAAGAGCGGTGGTCAGAATGAGGTGGGGCTCCATTCTTTATCTGTTACCTCATCTCATCCAAGTCCCCAACCAGGGAGAAGGAGAAAAGGTTTTCTTCATTTTTAATGAGAGAGCTCCAGTGATGGTGACTTACTCAACTCCAAAACCGAGTCTGGGGGAAGGGCACATGCAGCAACGAGAGCAGTATCACCTGTAGGAAGGCGAAAAGAGCTCAGGGGATGGCTCAATGGGTCAGCCTGATTTCATTTCAATCGATAATACAATAACACACTCTAAAAAATCTAGCATGCAATGGATTTGCTCTTTCTTGACATCTAGCAAGTTTCCACAGCCCACATGTAACATTATCATGAACTAGTGAAAGGATGAGTCCACAGACAAGAAAAATCAATGCCACAGGCACGCTGAAACCCAGGCTGGAAGAAAGGAAGGGAAAGGGCATAGTTAAGAAGAGAGGAAAGTCTGGGAAAAAGACATCATCACAAGGACTCTCAAGCATCATCCAGCAATCATATAATCATTCTTTCAAGAGAGAGTTACTTAGGTCCTATTTTGTGCGAGATTTTACAAAGGGCAAAGAGAGACCGCAGCGTCCATGGTGGCAGCAAGTTGCGGGGCTATAATACAATTCTAATCCTGGTACCTTGCACACTTGTCCTCAGTATAAAGGCAAAAAATAAATAAAATAATACTATGTAAACCATACACATTGCTGAAAAAAATTAAAGAATACCTAAATACCTGGAAAGACACACCACGCAGATTCCTGGATCAGATGACAGCATTCTTGGGATGGCAGTGCTCTCCAGAGCGATGCATACATACAACGTGGTCTCGATCACAATCCCAGCGGGCTCCTCTGCAGTAACTGACTAGCTGCTGCTACAATTCATATGGGAATTCGAGGGTCTCAGTAACCAAAACGTACTTGAAAGAGAAGTACAACGTGAGAGGACTTGTAATTCTCAATTTCAAACCTTACATCTGTATCTCCAAGTGAGATTAGAGGCCATTTTTAAGTTATTATTTTGTTTATCCTTATTTTCTAAATTCTGTACAACAAATATACCTGTTAGAATAAGAAAAATAAAAAGTAAGTTATCTTTTAAAACATGAACACCGATTCATTCATTGGGAAAAAATTATTTTAACTCTAAAGAAGTAAACAAATATCTAGTGAAAAAGGACTACTTAAAAACAAGTGTGCATTTACAATTTTCATAAATTGAAAACTGAAAAGCACAAACACATCAAGTTTCTAGGGAGACTGGTGAAACATATTAACAATTATTTTAAAAATTCTTATTGAAAAATGAAAACTCAAGAAAGGGAAATTCGTGATTTACAGCCAACTGCAAACACATGGAAAGCAAAGGCCTAGAAATCACAGTTCCTTTAACTCTGCTACTAACGGAATAGGAGAGGAAATTCCTCACTGAGGGGACAGTGGAATCCCATCCATAAGATAGAATACACAGTACAAACTGCAGTATTATCGGGAGTGAATAACTTAGAAGAATTCTGAAGTTATAACATTGTTGAAAAACTATAAAAAACACTGACAGGCAGATTAAAACACACAGTCATATATATTATATAGAAACATATGTAGTCTGCTCCCATGTTGCATAGAAATACAAACATATTTGTTCATTTATGGGCACTTATGACTTTATCCCTGGTAGAATATTTCAACTAAATCAAATAATCAATATAACACTCCTCTTGTCAAATCTACTTGATAAGTTACTCTGCTATGTAACCATAAAGTGTCTAAGATAGATCTAAAATTAGTGAAAAAGAGCTTTGTATGGCTTCTTGAATTCTTCTCAAATTTCCAAGCTTAATTTTAAAATAGATCTGAGCAGTATTTCTATATTATCTTTTCCCTTGTGAAATGAACAACACAGTCTGTTGTCAAAATTCTGTGCTTACAAATATTCACGAGCACAGTATCCTCACAAAACTGCTGGACAGCAAAGCACTATCCAGAAACTGTGACCAAATAAATGAAACACAAGGAAGACAGTGATCCTATTCTGGAGGGCTTATAGTCTGTGTCAACACTAGGGTTTTTACTTGATTGGTTTGATTGGGTAGCAAAATAAAATCAATCAAGTACTTTCTTCTTTGAGCGTTCTGTAAGTCATGACTGTTTTTAGTGTCATGAGCAGGAAAGACTTAAGCATGACTTGATTAGGTCAACTAGCAACAATCATCACTGGAGAGTGAGTAATATAGAAGTTAACTGATAGCAATGCTTCTGCCTACATGAGCCCTATAATAAATCTACACTGACATCCGAAAGGAAAATAAGGAGATGAGGTCCCTAATGAGAAAACAAACTAACAAGAAATCAAAAAAGGAAAGATGTTTTCATTAATGATTCCAGGCAGTAGTGGAGCATGGTGGTGAAGATCACATATTCCGGGGAAAAACATGAGGGGTCTGAACTCCCACAGCACTGGGTAGCTGTGACACTGATATTTCAGTGAAATTTTCTGCACCTCAGTCTCCTATCCAAAGACGGGGGAAAACAACCGCACCCATCTCCTAGACTGTTTCTACAAATTTAGATATTTTATACATAAAAGCTTAAATAAAATACTTCAGATTTAAAATAATACCCCAAAACACATGGAACAAAGAAAACAGAGATAAATTGGAGTTCATCAAAATTTAAAACATTGCTTCAAAGGGCACCATTCAGAAAGTGAAAAAACAACACACTAGAGAAAATTTTTTCAAATCATTTATCTCATAAGGAATTTGTATCTCCAAATGAAGAAAAAAAACCCCTACAATTCAACAATAAAAAGGCAACTCAAGTAAAAAATTAATAAATGTTCTGAAAAGGTATTTTTCAAGAAAAACATAGAAATGTCCAATAAGCACAATGAAATGATTTTCAATAGCATTAGCTGTAAGGAAAATCAAGTGAAAACCACTAGGAGAAGCCGCTTCACACTCACAACAATAGGTTATAATAAAAAAAATGGTAACAAGCACTAATGAGGACACAGAGGAAGTGGAGCGCACAGCCCTTGCTGGTGAGGACGTAACACAGCGTGGCCACTTTGGAAAACAGCCTGGCAGGGCCTCAGAGAGTTGAACATTTCGTTTCTGACTTACCCAGCAATTCTGCTCTCTGGGCACACACGAAAGAGAACTGAAAACAGATATCCACATAAAAAATCCCACATGAGTGTCCACGGCGACATTACTCATCACAGCCAAAAAGCAGAAACAACCCAAATGCCTATCACCTGGTGAATGGGTAAACAGAGGGGCCCAGCCATACAGTGGAATGTTATTCAGCAATAGCAAAGCATAGAATAGTGACTCAGGCCACAACATGGAGAAACATTGAAAACGTTACTCAGTGTGAAAGTAGTCGGTCAAAATAGACGGTTCCACTTACATGAAGTGACTCGATTTACATTAAATGTCCAGCACAGGCAAATCCACAGAGAGAAAAGTGGCTCCTTGGGGCTGGGGGAGGATGGGGAAGATGGGAATGTCTGCTTATGCATACGGGGCATCCTGTTGGGGGGATGAAAATGTTCTAAGATTGAATGGGATGCACAATTCTGGGCATAGAGTAAAAACCGATGTACATTTTAATGGGTGAATTGTATTAAAACTCTTAAGAACAAAAGCATCTCGGGGCAGTACCTTCCAGAGTAAATGCAAATTGCTAACTTTTATTAGAGGAAAAAGAAACTGCCCTCAGTATGAAAGCAGGAGATCAGCAAATGTGAGTTAACCGAAATTGGACAAGAGCATTTCACTTGAAACAGTTGCTGAGTGTACACGAAATATTCAGAAATAGGAGAATCACCTTGACATCACGAAGAAGCATTCTGCTTCAAATGCAGATCAAGGATTCGGCAAGCCCTGCTGCCAGAAATGAGCAGAGAAGAATCCTGATTCATAAAACTAGCACCAGAGCCAACAAGGAAATGGTGGTGAGGAAAGCAGGCGGTGAATATCTGGAAGAGTTTGCTACAAATATTTTCTCCACCGAAAATTTAAAAATAAAATGAAAGTGATGAAATGCTGTGTTGACATCACGTGAATGGGCTTCCTTCGGTGCTCGACTGTTCTGTAACCCAGATTGATAGACTCAGGAGAATCAGCATGGCTCCTGGGGGTCCCCAAAGGAGTGCCCACCAGCACGCTGACCACCATCACATCTGCCAGGGTTGAATTGCAGGGAAGAGACCAAGTTCTGAAAGGTACCGGAAATGTTGACAAGGGAAGAAAAGGATGAGTTTAGTCCTGGGACAGAGGCAGTGTGAGCAGAGGCCAGAAGGCTGCAGGTGAACTGCAGTAGACCTGGGGCAGGAAGGGATCACGGGGGAGCATATCTCAATTCTCTTCTGTCTCTCCCTCCGGTAGGAGAGATAAAGCCTGCATCCTTCTCACCTGGAACTGTGGGTTCTGGCTGGCAGAAGTCTTACCGACACGGAATGATTATTCAAGACTCTGTGGAAAAAGTCAAGAAATCGGGAGGGAGTAGGGAGCCATCTCCATGAGCCTCTCAAATGTTCCCATATTTATTGTGTATAATGAAAGGAAAAATTCGTTAACAGTTGTGAGATAGTAAGGAGGAAATTCGGGAAAGACAGGATGAGGCAGAGATTGTAGAATATACAATGAGTACAAAGGATTAGTGTATGTTTAGGGAAGTCATGGGGTGAGGGGAACAAGATACACTTTTAGATATGTTCATTACAAAGCACACCACCAGACCAGCCAGGTCTTTGTTTTGGGGATAATAGACTAACAACACACAAGCCCAGCGTTTATAGCTGAGGGTCTCGGTCCTTGCTTTGCAACCAGCAGAGTGCCACCTAAAACCTCAACTACACAAGCAAAGCATTGTCTCTGCTTTTTAAGGAAAGGAGACTGGAGTGAAGATGCACAGGAACTTGCTTGCAAAGCAGTACCAAAGCATATTTTTTCTTCTTAAAGTTCAGAGGCGACTGTGCTGTGTTATAATTTGTTAACGCAATCATGGGCTCCCACATGGAACCATTATGGAGGACACCCTAGGATGACTAATCCTGGATGTGGGTCTCTTCCTGCCATCTTCAGCCACTCTAGCAGGGTCTACGCACATCCGAGAATAACGATCCTACGGGACCACCCACTCTCTTAACTCCTGATGCTTGAAACTTAATTTTAGCTCTACACAACTTTCCGTAGAAAAGTTTCAGAAATAAAAGATATAATATTCCTTTTATATCTCATCATATTACTGATTTTTCTGATTGCTCTCTGCTGCTTCTACTTGGTAAAGCACCTCATTCTGCAGCTGAATTCAGTAATTTCCGTTGTGCATTTCTAGCCAGTTTGGGCTCGCTAAATTCTATTGGTCAAATACCGATATACTTAATTGATTTCTTTGTTCATCACTTTCAGCCAGGAGCAGAGGGAGTGTCACTCTTTTCCTCAGCCCACCCTCAACACTTTTCTCATCAACTCAGGCCTCCTGAAAACAAAACAAAGTATTTTTTTCCCTTCTACTCTTTCCACAAACACAACAGGAAACATCAGTCTGGAGAAAGTATTCAACACAAATTTTAAAACAAAAATCTATAAACCTGAAGCAACTCCATCTCCGAATCATGATACACAATGACATGAGAGTAATTGTGTCAGGCACAAAGCATGAGGGAGCCTGACTACCTGATTTCTATTCTTCAAAGGAAGGAAGATTTTCGTATTTTTTATTATCATTCTTGGTCATTGTTTCTGATTATGCCAAAAAATAGTTTATGAAATAATTATGCACTGCAATAACAAATTTTTAATGTATCAATTTTAGAAGACATTCAGAGGGGATAGGAAAACCCACCTCTGTAAAAAATGTAAAATTTCTTCCCCTGTTAAGAACACGTATACAAAATGCAACAGAGAATTCAAATTCTTGTGGAGAGGCTCAAAACCACAGAATCAAAGCAAAGTCATTACAATGAGTCAATTTAAATTTCACTGGACAAACATGCTCAATGCATACAAATAATTTTAAAGGCACACTGCAAACCATTCACTTAATGATCTGCAGGCTAGAGGAAGAATTTCCCTCTTGAACAGACAACAGAAATCAGTAGGTTGTCCCACCAAACCAGGAGCAGAGAACAATCAGGTTTTTAACAGTTTTGATAAATCAGCATGTTCTAAAGATCAAAATCCAGAAATTTTAAACATTCATTCAAACCACAATGAAACAAGCACTTAAAGAAAAAAAAAACACAAAGAATCTAAGCACAGAGGTCATTTAGATAGATCAATGAGAATTTCTTGTACCGCTTGAAGAAAGAACAGGCTATAACCTTTTACTTGAAAAATAAATCTTCTTTTAAAGATAAATGCTAAAACATATTTCATCTTTCATGTTGCCTTAAAAAATCTGAGGTACTTGTATCTGATCAGAAAAGTAATTCTGAGTAATATTATGTTACAATTCAGTGCCAGTTTGCTCTAGAAGAAAAGAGAAAAGTTACTATTTCTCATTCTGCACAGTTTAAAGAACCTCCCTGTCTCTATATCCTCCCATTTCCTAAGCTCAACCTCCCTAACCCTTCTGAAACAAGTATGAGAAAGTCTTATTCCCAACATGCCAAATGACAAAAGAATATCAATTTATTTATGTAAATATATGCCTACACCTTGAAATGGAGGAGAAAGTTATCAGAAGTCTATATGGAACTTCTTTCTATCTTCCTGATATCACACACACAAACGTTCACACAGACACAGACACATACCCCCTGGATTACTGAGCACTTCACAAGCTTAGTACTTACAACTTGTAGAAGATAACTTTGTAGTTAATTTAAAATACAAAACTTTCAGCTTTTGAAAGTCTTCATCATCTGCTAAACCATCCAAATATCAAAGAGACCCAATTAGCCTTCTCTGTAGAATGTAATTTCCCTTGATGGCAAAACAGACCCTAAGAAGTACTGGATCAAAGATTCGTGTTTATCACTACCTATGATCGTTTTTAAGCACATTAACAGATTCAGAAATGTATGTCTCATCAACATTTATTCCTATTGAAATAGCATACGTGTTCAATTGTCTATACAGTGACTAGGTCCCATGATGGTGTTTAAGAGCTATTTTGTGTATAGCAATATTTATATTCAAGTGCAGAAAAGGAGGGTGTGTTTTACTCAGTTGTAGAGCACCTGCATAGCATGCACAATGTCCTGGCTTCAGTCCCCAGTATCTCCAAAAAAATAAATAAACTAAGTGCATATTTAAAAATAAGAATAGTGCAGCCACTATGGAGGACAGTGTGGAGATTCCTCAAAAGACTAGGAATAGACTTACCATATGACCCAGGAATCCCACTCCTGGGCTTGTACCCAGAAGGAAAACTACTTCAGGATGACACCTGCACCCCAATGTTCATAGCAGCACTATTTACAATAGCCAAAACATGGAAACTACCTAAATGTCCATCAACAGGTGACTGGATAAAGAAGATGTGGTATATTTATACAATGGAATACTTCTCAGCCATAAAAACCGACAACATAATGCCATTTGCAGCAACATGGATGCTCCTAGAGAATGTCATTCTAAGTGAAGTAAGCCAGAAAGAGAAATAAAAATACCATATGAGATCGCTCATATGCGGAATCTAAAAAACAAAAACAAACCAAAACAAAGCATAAATACAGGACAGAAATAGACTCATGGACCGAGAATACAGACTTGTGGTTACCGGGGGGGGGGGTAGAGGGTGGGAAGGGATAGACTGGGATTTCAAAATTGTAGAATAAATAAACAAGATTACACTGTATAGCACTGGGAAATATACACAAAATGTTATGATAAATCACAGAGAAAAAAATGTGACAATGAGTGTGTATATGTCCATGAATGACTGAAAAATTGTGCTGAACACTGGAATTTGACACAGCACTGTAAAATGATTATGAATCAATAAAAAATGTAAAAAAAAAAAGAATAAACACAGGGAAATATACACAAAATGTTATGATAAATCACAGAGAAAAAAATGTGACAATGAGTGTGTATATGTCCATGAATGACTGAAAAATTGTGCTGAACACTGGAATTTGACACAACACTGTAAAATGATTATAAATCAATAAAAAATGTTAAAAAATAAAAATAAAAATAAATAAACAAAGTTGCAAAACAAAAAAAATAAGAATAAAGTTATAAAAAAACGCAGACTAAAAACCACTGCAACCTAGGTACTACAATTATACTAAAAAAACAAGTGTTTCTATCAAATATTCACTATATGCCAATCACTGAGACAACCACAAGTCACCCCTGAAGCTTCACGTGTGATTCTCAACAACCCTACTAAGTAGACACGGATGAGAAACCCGGCTCTGCGGATGAGGAGACGGAGCTCAGAGGAGCCGGGGACGCTGAACGTCCTACTCCGTGTGACACCGCGTCAGCCCAGGGCAAGCGCTGACACTGCTGCACTGAGGGGACACCCAGCTGCATGGACCCTTGGGGTACTGGGGAGTCCCAGAAAACACTAAAAATTTTTCAGTGAAAAACCAGCTCAAATATATTACACTGTGCCACATCCCTTAAACAGGGAACGTGAACGAGACCTTTTTGATGCATCCATGTTCTTTCTGCCATCATCAGTTACTTGCCCTCACTGCGTCACCAGTGATGATCTGGACCCCATATGAAGTGCACTCAGATGGCAGAGCTTTTAATGCTGTTTTATGAAGTTTGTAAGACTCTGTCTATGCCTCACACTGGTGGTCATCCATCACTTCTCACCAGTGTGGACGTACCACCTGAAATCATTCCTTTCTGCTTTTTAAAATCCCTTCATCTACTCCAGACTTTTCAATAGCAAAGAAGCAGCTAAACCACAGACACTGGACAGCTTTTCACCAAATGGACTCGAACAGCCCATCTGACTACCTGGAAGCCCTTTTCTTCTATTAAACCCACTTCCAGGTACTTCATCATTTTCTGATTGGTTAACTGGGCCTCTGACTGGCCTACTCAGAGAGCTCCCAACCTCACATCCAGGGGTGGGAGAGGACCCTGCTGTTGGGGGAAATCAGTGAGGAAGGTGGACATCCTTCAGCCACGTCTGCATGGGTAGAAGTGCCACAGCGTGCTCAGAAATTATACCGTCATCACCCCTGGGCTCCCATGGACTGGTTTCACATTAACCAAAGTCATGAGACACTGATGCAAGAAAACCAGAAACTTAGCTTATTAATGTAACAGATGACGTGAATCTATGAACCAGACTGAAATATCAGAGTTCAACCATGAGTACATTTTCTCCTCCACTGCCCAATAACGGGCAGGCAGTCACATGGCAAGCATGGACAGAAACGGAGCAGGAAGGGTTTCTAGATTAACTCAATGAACTAAATTTCTATTATACGAACAGATCTACTGCCCAGAAGACAATTAACGCCAATCACGGTGCACTCTCCGTGGACAGCGGCAAGACATGACTATGAGCACCCATGTAACTCTCCTTTCCCTGTCCTTTATAGGCTAACTGATGCACAGAGGTACAAAGATTCAGGGATGCTGATAACGCTAAACACAAAAAGCCCATCTCTGGGAGCCTCAAAACCAGACAGCCAGGGTTTAAATACCAGCTCTGCCAATTACTAGTTCTGTGATTTTGCCAACTTAATTACACTCTGTGTGCCTCAATTTCCACACTGTAAAACTGGGATAACAATCAAACCTTCCTTACTCGCTTGTTGAGAAGATTGAAGGATTCATTTCTGTAAAATGCTCAGAAAAGAATGTAGCACATTTTGGGTGTTCAACAAATGTCAACTTAATATCAAAGTGATTTACAAGTCTCCCCTCTAATCATCTTATGTGTTTCCTGGCTAGCCTAAGTCCCAAAGAACATCCTTATTTCTCCTTTTATAAACAATTGGGGAGTACCCTTATGTTCCACCCCACCACCTGTTTAAACTGAGGGAGGGGATGCCTCCTAACCACTCTTTTGGGCCATGGAGAGTGCTTCTCCCTTCACACCCCTGGCCCCTGGCCCACAGCTAGCACTCATCACACTAACAGAGTGAGGTGTGAGTCCGGGGAGACAAGCGGGGCATGTGAAACCCTTCCTTTCACTCCAGTGTTGGTCACCATTGGGAAGCACCTGGGATGCTCAGCTCCATGGCAGGAAAGCCCTGTGCATGAAGGGGCAGGTCCTCTCAAGGGAAGGCTCGCTGTGGCCCAGAGCTACATGGGACAGGGTGAGTCTGTATTTCTGGGACACAGTATCATGACACGCATTTTCCCACAGCCTTGAAGTTCATGAAGAACGTGGCTTCATCAGTAACAAAGAAGACATTTATCGCCTGTCTACTCTTTTGTGTCATCTCTCAGTTGGCTGCTGGAGACAATATGTGTATAAGTATTGGATCTCCTTAAGCCCCAAAATATATGAAGCAACAAATAATTCTGTGGCTTAACATTGGTTCAGGGCGACTGTGTAACAGTTCTGACTCTGCTGATGCTAAATTATGGGTATAGGAACTATGGAACCTCCTCAAATATCTTTCATCACAAAAACAGCTCTTCTTATTTTCCTGTTTCTTAGTAATTGCCAAAGACTCCCAAATGATGGCTTCACACAAAACAGCAGCTAAAGTTTAAGAGCCCTCTTGACATACTCACTGTGGTAAACACTGCACATAATTTCTAATTCTCACAATTCTACAATTCATATATGAATGTCCCCATCTCACAGATGAGGGAAAAACTCAAAACGAACTGTCTCAGGCTCACGTGGCTCAGTGGCAGCACGTGCAACCAAACCCAAGTCAAAAAACTACACCCCTTCGTATATGTACCAAATATCCTACCACCAATTAACACACAGCGGCGGGGTCAAAACTCAGGGAACTCAATACACTTTTCACCTTTAAGGTCGTCCAGATGCCGCTTCTAGCTGTTTTATAAAATCCCGGCTCACTGGTTTCTAACACTAGAAGAAAAGCCCGATTTTCCCATTGCTTGCACAGCAAGTCTGAAATGTTCACAGTGAGATGACAGAATAAATCTAAGATATAAGCAGAATAACTTTTCCAGGTAGACACACATAAAAGACATTGGGCTCTTCTGAAGCATTAAGTAAAGAAATCAAAATAAAATAAAGTTATTTAAGCCTTCTTTTACAAACAGGAATGTTAAGACTGTAAGAAGGTGCAACAGTGCCACCTATGGCTAAAATGACCTTCCAGGTTGCCGGGAAAGATGCAACACAAAAATTGCCTGTAGGATCAGAAAGGAGAATCAGATAACTAAAAGCTTATGTAGCATATACTGCACTTTGATTCGGGGGAAGGGAGGGATATTCAGTATTTAATTTGATACTGCTAATACTCCTGAATATAAACAGAAGACATAGGCTCATGGAAACTCATCTTAGAAGAGGAAAGAATCCAGTTCAGCCACTTCATTTTACAGGAGGGGAAACTGAGACATGGAATGTGTCCTCCTGGCAATCGGCAGCAAAGGCATCCTAGGCCTCATGTCTTGCACTGTAGCAAAAACCAACAGATCTGTACTACGCCTATGTTCATAAAAGTCACGTTTGTATTTTTCCAACAGTAGGTTATCTAATATCTTGCAAAATACTTCTCAAAGATCCAGGATATCATACAAGTTTGTCGACATACAAAAATATTTATTTACATAATAAAACAGCATGAGCTTTATTCTCTCTATTAAAAAAGTAATGTGTCAAATCAATGTTTTGATATTTTAAACCTGTTAAGAGTGTAGAAAAAAATCAAAATTTTCTTTAATCACAAAAGAGAGGAGCTTATTCCCTGAAAATGATCAATGTGGATTTTACTAAACTTAATTGATCTGGTCAGAATCCCACGAATTTAAATATCTGAGAGGATGGTTACACGGCAACCTAAATTCTGATTTGTAACAATACATATTCTGTGTAAATAATCTTCAAGGTCATCTGATTAAGGCAATTTAACTAGTCCCTGTCTCACTAGAATGATACAGATTTCATTAAAACTTCATACTACACCAAAAAAAAAATGAATCCTTGTTACTTTAAACCATATTCAAATATATCATACATATACATATTAAATATGCATCAGAAATAAGCGACACTCTTTAGTATTCAGAGTTGATCAATCTAAAATATCTGTCATTGTGACAGCACTTTTATTAAGCACCTCTTGTGTTCTTTGTATACAAGGCGTCTAACTCTCACAGTCAGACAAATTAAACAATATTACTAAAATTTCACAAATGAGGAAATGTACTTAAGCCATGAAAACAACTTACATATTCATCAACAGGAAAGAAAAGAGTAAAGACTTTACTTACAATATTCACTGACAATCTTTTCTTCCATATTAAGACTACATAAAACCAATTCAGTCTTTGTAAGTATTTCTGTCAATAAGGGCCACTAGAGAAAAACAAGTAACATCAATAGCAGTGGTTGGACTTTCAGAGCCCACTTCTCTTTTGCACTATAATTATTTTTAATGTTATGTTTTTAGTGCTTACAGAGCACTAAAATATAAAATTAACTTTTTAAGTAATTACCTGAGAATTATAAATTTGTGAAAATAAACAATTGTAATTTCTGCCACTCTGTCTCACCTTCTCAATGGTGTCTCTCCTTTGAAGGCATCATCAAGCTGAGATCACTAAACTCGGCCATTTATGGAGTCACAGGTGTTTGGGTAACCACTTAACGGGAGGCTGATTAGAGGAGCAATTAAGAAAGCATCCTGTGCAGCCTGGGTTCCAGCACCGAGCTAGCCACAGCCTGCTGCGTGTAATTTGGGACAAGCTGCTCCATCTCTCAATCCCTCAGCTGCAAAAAAGGAGACACTGATACCTACAATCAAACACCTGCTATGAAATAAAACATGAGGAAAGCATTTTAACCTTAGGTAGGTGTCCACTCACAGCGAGTTTGGTCATTATGATGATGAGGATGCCTGTTAATAAATTAAGCTAGACCAAACAGGAGAAATCACCTTAAAGGAGAAACATTTTAAGTCAATGAGCATTTCTTTTTGGATGGATTGCACAATATTCTATTGATTTTTTTAATAAACCAAATTTTGTCCATTAATTATAGATTTACAGGTTCATGGACAAGTCTCCAGAAAAAGAATTAGAGGCCTCTAAACTCCGTAAATTAAGAAAGTAAATTAAAAAAAAATCAGGGAGGAGGTTATACCTCATGTGGGAGAGTATGTGCTTAGCATGCATGAGGCACTCAGTTCAGTCCCCAGTAACTCCATTTAAAAACTTTGTTTTTTAAGAAATGGGGAATTAAAGCAAAAAGATGGAGGAATACAGACTTTTTTAGAGACTCATCTCAGATTTAAGATGGGGAAGATACCATCTATTTCTCAGAGGAAATTTTGAGGACTATGTAAACTGGATCTGAGATATCTAGTTCTTTAACATTATTCATGAATTCATATTACCAAGTGATAAACTACCTGATAATCCACAGTGGTGATACTGATCATAACAGCTGCCATCACGGATCGAGCTCCGGCTAGGACTGCTCTGTTCTGACATCTCTGCCCCTGAGGCCTCACCAGACTGACAGCACTAAACTAGGTCATTCATGAGCACCTTGTGTAAGTCCTCCATTTGTGCTTCTGACTCTCCCCTCACCAGCTCCTCTGAGGGAAGCACTGTTATCATCTTACCCACTCACAGATAAGGCGACTGAGGCACAGAGACTAATCCCGTTCCAGGTCACATTGGCATTAAAGGACGTCTGTATTTCTGCTGTTTTGCTTTTGACAAAGGAATCTGAGATATCAATTCAAGGCAGACTGTTAAATAATCAAGTCTGTCAGGTCTTCACCTCAAAGAGCAGATACTATAAATTCCTGATGTAGGATGAGGCTGCCGCCACAAACTGACTCAGCTTGAAATTAATATCCAAGATGAAGCAGCGGATACACGTAAATATTCACGATTGTCAAGTCTGCTCACGGGTCTGGGCCTTTCACTGCCTGAACGGGGGTGAAATCCCCACCCGTGTCTGGGAGAGATGCACGGTGCTTCCCGGGCTCAAACAGGCTTCACGGGCTATTTCCTCCCACAGACTGGCCTCAACGATTAAAAGCTCTCAAGGTTTTTACATCATGCAAAACAAAAAGACATTTCTGCAGATGGAGCACTTTCTTAGGCTTAAATCTTTTTTTGCCTACACTCACCCAGGGGGAAAAAAGAAACATGACTCTGCAGAGTCTCTGACCCTCACCACTCACAGGAGTAGAACAGCCACAGCAGAAGATGGCTCTTCACATTGCAGGATGAGAACAAAATAAAGATGCCCCAACAACAGGCACTCCCAGACACAGCGCTCAGCAGTCTTCTGCACAATCACGGTTGTGTAGCACCCATCACCTTCTATTTCCAGAACACTTCATCACCCCTAAAGAATCCGCCTATCACTAGCAGTCACTCCCTAATCCCCCTCCAACCAGCCCCTTCCAGCCATCACCTGCTCTCTGCCTCTGCATGTGCCTTTTCTGGGCATTTCAGATCACTGAAATCAACAATATTTGACCGTTTGTGTCTGCTTCCTTTCAATTAACAAGCTGTTATCAAGGCTTGTATATTTTGAAGTGGTATCAGCATCTCTTTCTTTTTTTTTTTTTGAAAACGTTAAAGATTATTAGAAGGTGGTAAGCACTATCAAAAAGAGTAGAGTGGAGCATAAGTGATTGGGTTTCAAAGGGAAAAGTGTGGGTTGAACAGTCAGGGTGGACTTCCAAAAACAGGTGGCCTTTTTCATTTTCCTCTTTTTTTTTTCTTTTTTATTCACTCTTACGTGTGAATAATCTTCCACTACATGGAGATACTACATTCTGTTCATCCATTCAGCAGGTATTTATGGACGAGTTCCAGAAAAATGAGTGTAAGAGTTGACTAGCATGGATGGCATTTAAGCAAAGGGCAAAATGTGCTTTCAAAAAAAAGCCAACAAACAGAGGCACAAGGAAATTCAGTGCGTTTCTGAGCAAAGTGCTTGCTTGCTTCGGCAGGACTACCGTGCAGGACTGTGGCGGATATTGGCAGGAGTCACGGTGTGGGAGAAACATGAGAAGACTCCCCACTGCAAGTAGCTCAGACAATTCTCCTCCCTCATCCTGTATTGTTAGAGCAATGTTTCTAGGTTACTCTTATTTCAAGTAATAGCACTTTAACTGCACATCTGATCATCTCCATCAGACCACCTTTCCTCCAAGCAACAGAAAAGCATTCAATGACCTGAGCAGCTCCAGGACATAATGGTGATGGATTAGGGAGTCCTGCAGCATTCCAGCCTGCAGGCACAAACCCCACATGTGCCCTGGTGATGTCCAGAAAATAAAATGCATGGAAATATCTCACTGTTTTTACACGACATCTGCCCTCAATTTGCCCCAAAACCATGCTCGCAAAGCACTAATCAACCCTCTCAATACAAAAATAAAAACGCTAAGAAGGCAAATTTAGGCTCTTTCATTGAAAACCAGCAACCATCACTGCCAGTATCTGAGCTGGAATGCTCCTGACTTTGAAAACCACTGCGCAGTTACTTTTCAAGCGTAAAACTCATATATGTATTCAATGTAGATGATATTGCAGTAGGATTTTTCTTTTCAAAATTTCCAGTTGCAACATTAGCACAAGAAAGTTTATGTATAGGCTTTAAAAAAATCAATTATCCTCCACTTTCTTAATTTTGAACTAATTATTATTTTATAAATGTGGCTATGCTGCGTATTATAAACCGTTTGATTTCTGAAAACAAGACCTTTATGACCTCACTATTTCAGAGCAAACTTTAACGATTCTTTGAGAGGTGTGGCCTGGGGCGCCCACTATCAGCTCTTTAAATACTGACAAGGATGTGCTATTAAGTCATGCAAAGGCTCTAACTCTACATTAGCTCAGAAAGCAAAGAAACTACACCAAAGACTTCCTTAAATATTTTATATATTTCTATTCTTTTGAATATTAAAGTTCTTAAATGATATGATTTTTTTGAAAAAGACAACAGCTCTATTAAATTTCCTCTCACCAAGAAAGCAATCTTTATGAAGTAAAAAACCCCTATGGAAATCGAAATGACAGGACGTTTCTAGCTAAGTGAACATCCAGATCTGAACACAAACCTAAATCCTATCAGATCTCACTCGAAGGAGCTCTACAAAGTCCTGGGCAACCCTGGAAATTAGCTCTTTTGTTCCAAATGTTGGCTGAGCTAAGATCATCACACTAGGCAGGGAAGGAGAGAAGAGGAAAATCCACCTGGCGACCTCCATCAGTTTTCTTCCAGCCACAAAATGCCTCTAGGTCGGCCCGCTAACAAGTCCCCCAATAAGGAAAGCCGGCATCCACACTGCCCCTGCCATCCCCAAGTAGCCCCGATGCCCATATCCCAGCCTGTGAATGGTCTTCCAATGATCCCCCAGTTGGTGGCACCCACCCCCTCTTCCCCGCTATACAAACACAGAGAGCCACGGCAGCCTTCCAAAATCACAAATTTGATTACATCAACCCCCACTTCAAACCGTTTAGAGGCTCCCTGTTAGAGTTCTAGCCCCACCCCAGACCCTGCTCGCCCATCCTCACCTAAGTACACAGGTCCCCAGTGACCACAGGGGCCCCTGACCTGCTCCTACTTCCCACTTGCTCCAGTCTCATTTTGACTGTTTCCCAAGGAAGCCTTCCCTCCCTCCAACCTCCACAATTTGTTCCTCTCTTCCTAGAACATTCTAGGCTAAGTCAACTTCTGACAATGCTAAGCTCTCAAGAAGCAAATACATTTTGCTTACTAATGTGGCTACACGCTCTCTCCCCTAGACTCACAGAAGTGCACGTGTAATGTATAAATGAATGACCGGTTGGGTCTCAAAGGGACAGACATAACTGCTCTCGCCCGTCCCGATCCTTCGGTCTGTAGAATATCAGAAGCAAAACCAGAAGTACCTTTCCTGAGGGTCACTTCTGTTGACACCCTTCACTGCCTACTGTGTCAGTTCTAGTAAAACTCAACTTCTTCCAAAGCCCTACATCCCGGACTCTCTCCAGTGTCCTCCCCAGCAGGGGCTCCCTCCACCCTGGACCGCACAGGGCACTCTCCACGGGTGCCCACGCCAAAAGCCTCCAGGCCTCTGCCCGGGCTGCACCTGCGATCTGAGACACATTCTTGACTCCTTCTCCTGGCTGACTCTTACTCTGTCCTCACAACTGAATGTAGAGCCCATTTCTCCCAGGAATTCCTCTCCGATAATGTCCTTTAGGTCTTGTCTGGTCTCTATCTATAGCAGCAGTACATGGTGACCAACTGGGTGTTTGCCCGCTCCTTTGAGACCACGAACACTTGGGAACCACGTGGGAAGGAGTGAGAGATTACAAGACGGTTGAGGGAAGCAAAAAGCAGAAATCACAGTCCAAGTCCCAAATTCAAGGATACTTTCTCAGAAAAAAGTATAAACTATTTCACACGTGTGCAATTTGGCTACTATTTTTGTGGCTTGGGGACAGCAAGAACTTGGTGTTCTAGTCCAAAACCTAGGTTACATGCAAAGAAATGTATATATTCATATCCAAAGGAAACCAGAGCTGCTCAACAACAGTTTGCAGTTAGAACTGAAAGGAACTTTGATAAAGGCAATCTCTCTCTCTCTCTTCTTTCTTTTCTGGAATCATATAATTTTAGAAGTATTTGCGTGACTAACAGATGGCTACATCCCGTGATTCTGCACTGGAGTGTTTGGGGCTGAGGAAGACCAGATTAGATTCACTCTGTAAATGCAATCACACCAACACACTGATAGGTGCCGTGGTGGTGAAAATGATGTTCCAAAGCAGGCAACCTTATTCGGTAAGAGAACTCTAAATAGAAAGGAAGAAATGCAATGTCCTATACTGAATTTCATTTGCTATATGGGCCATTAACTGATAGTATATCTTGACTAATGAAACCCAAAAATAAATTGTCAATGTCGGTTTTCTTCATCTGACCATTTTATGCTAACATCGGATATTAAATCCTCACTCCATACGGAAGCTCAGGCCTATGCTGCAGCACAGTTACACCCCGTGGAAGAAAGCCGACCAAGGGAGAATTGGAGAGTTTCCCTTTAGAAGCTGCGAAGTGTGGTTTTACACCTGTATATCATTTGCAACCACATCATCGACAATGGGGTTAGACGTTACCTCTGTGGGGCGAAAAGCACTGCATGCTTCAGAACCATCAAAGAACGCTGAGCTTTGTGAAACAGTCCTGAGGCACTTAAATCATACTTTTACTGAAAGGCTCCAAATCTGACCCACTTCACCATTCCAGGTATAACAGGGAAGTACTGGAAACAGTAGAGAGAACATGCCCTTGAAGTCTGACAAGGCTCTGCTTGAATCCTGCTACAGCATTTATCAACCGCTAAACAAACCAATTCCTTAACCCCTCTGAGAAGGCTTCCCAATCCCCAAAAGGGGGCTGTCAGCGCCCACCTGGGAGTCATGGATGTGAATGAAACACGCAAGTAGGGCGGCCGACTGCTACCTGTCACGGGGCCTGGCTAGTTTCCCTCCGCTGCCCTTCTGCCCCTTTAAACTTGCACTGATCCCCCTGGTAAGGATCAAGTCCCCGGAACAGACTGCCCGTATCTTCTGTGTATCCCTGGATACATGACTTACCCTTAGGAGGCCAGAAAAACAACTGCCTCCTCCCAAGTCACTAACAATATTCTTAAGAGTCTGGGTATTTTTAACTCTATTTTTCAGGGAGACTATTCCAGAACTTTCCAAGCACCATTCTCCAGGTTGGCTCCCCTCCCAGTGCCCATCCTTCTTACCTCAGATCCTCTGTCTGACTGCCTCCTGTTCATGGGAAAGCGAGTCCGGTAGGGTGGGGACTCCCTAGGCCTCCCTCCCTCCCTCACAGGTGACTGTGAATACCTTCTCCCCACTCCAACTCCAGCTTCTGAGGATTCTAACCTTCCGTATCCTGCAGGCTCTGCACCTTCCTAAGACGCACACGTGGCCAAGACTCTCCCTTTGGATTTCTTTCTGGCTGGCCCTGCTGAGCCCCAGGCCCCTTAAGGATAAATGGGATTGCTCTGAAAATGACAAACGCCGTTTGCTGACACAACAAAGCTGCATGGTCTGGGCTTTCCTCCAACCCAGGCACAGCCCTCCCCTCCCTCAGCCTCAGTCTGCAGCTCTCGAGATGATCTAATTCACATGCAAGGCTGTGAACACCAGCTAAGAATTACGACTCCCAACTTGTATCTCTAGTCCAGCTCCTTCACCTGAGCCCCAGTCTCATAGAGCCGAGTGCCTCTTTGAAGTCCTAACTTGGATGAAAAATGGCATCTTAAAAATGCCTCATGTCCACCATTTACTCTGGAATTCGATTCCTGGCAGGTACCTCCCAGACTCCCCATTTTAGTAACAGCCTCAGCACCCACCTAGTTGTCTCAGGTCACATTCAATTTCCACTGTTCCCTCCCCCAGGCCCTGCCCTGAAATCAGTCCTGTTATTTCCGCCAATAAGCTGATCTCAAGTGTGGTTTTGCAGAGACCATGGCCGGAAACACACAAGCTCACAGCATGGTTCACTAACAGTTCGCCGTAGGGTGCTCCCTGGAGGGGGAGGCATCTCCTGCCGCTGGTCACCTCAGAAGGCACTGGATTCTCACACAGGAGGCCCAGGAGAAGGGACTCAAGATTTTCCCGTGGTCTGAGCTTTGAAGGGCCCGAGGTCTGGGGGAGCTCCTAATTAGCAGACACACTTGCCAGTGAGCAGATGAGGATGGGGGAACCCACGCAAGGCTGTTATCACTCCAACTCCTGGGCTCTCGGGAGCCACGGGAAAGACCTGTGTCCAGTGTACAGCCCAGCCATCACAGATCCCAGCCTGCATTTGCCAACCCGGACAGCCTAGACTCCATCAACTTGCGACACTTACTTCTGTTCTGTTCCCCACCCAGAATGTGATGGACTCATTCAGATATTCTGGCCTGTCTCAAGCGAGACAAATTCAGTGAAAAATGAAGTGTCCACATTTGGACCAGAGCATGAAAGGAGAAACAAGGCCTCATGGTCAGCATGATGGTGGTGGCCAAACCCTTCCACCGGGTGAGATGAACCATGGTGAGGGTGAGAATCCAGGGTCCTAGGTCGGCCAAATCATCTTCCTTCACGGTTGTCTGGGGTGTTGGAGACTGACTACCACAAACTAACGACACGGCTGTCAGTGGTGGATGTCAGCTGCAACAGAAACGGATTCAACTCTTTACTGCCAACATGGGTTAAAAGTAAAGGCCGGGGCAGGGAGGTCTGCACGGCTGCTGAGGCAAACCACAGACCCAGCTCTGAATGCCCACTGGCTGGAGCAGAGAGGAAGCTACGGCCCTTTTAGCTGTCCCTGTGTCCAACAGATCCAGGTGAGCCAGCTACTTAGGAGAAGTTCATGTTGTCCTGATACCCAGAAAAACCAGCCTCGTAAAGGGAACAAATAGTGTCATGGATTTTAGACCCAATTCTGCCCCTTTATGAAGGCAAAGTAAAGTAAATGGCACGGGGAAGTTGAATGCAAAAAAAAAAAAAATTAAAGAACCAAACGGTGACCGCTTCCTCCAACAGCGTCCTCTGCAGCTGTCACCTCCGTGGCGGTGACAGTGACCGCCGGCCATGAAGCGCCGTCACGCACGTCACACAGCGACAGCCAGGAACCGCGTGCCGAGCACGTTTGTGTAAAAGCAGGAATCGAGCAAAATGCTGCAGAGTTTGACCTTACAAGTTTAAATACTCCATGAAAAGAATCCCTGAGCAGCCGACTAAATCAATTCGCATCTTACTTCTTCAAAACAATCAAACAAATTTAATAAGGGCGCATTTGTCACCAAATAAAAGGAGGACCAAACAGGTCCCTCAAAGCAAGGATTTTAACAGGTATCTAACACCAGTGGGTAATGTGCTAACAAAGCAAATATTCCAAAACATTAGAAAATACAAAATGACTAGGATAATACATGGATCAAGACAGATATTAAGATTTTGCTTTTTAAAGCGATGGAGATAGTATGGAGGGCAATCTGGCTATTTCCAATGCAGGGTGTGCACAGCCCACATTTTCAGATGCAACAACATGCTCACTGGGCAGTACAAATGAAAAAGGAGTAAGAAAAAGGAAAAGAGGAACAAGAGAAAATTAGAAACACACAAGAACAAAAATGATTTTGACAGCATGTACAAGAATTTACGTGAGTGTGTGAGGCCAGGGACGAGGGGATGGTGAGACCCACCCTCACCCCCTGCTCCAGGGAAAGCAGGGACCTGAGGGGAGCGGCGCTGCCGGGGAACCCCAACGTGGTCAGCGCCCCTAACCAAAATTCCACCTACAAGCTTCAAGGCAGCTTTTGAGCTACAAATTGTGGTCGCATTTCAGTCTGGACCGTTTTACTCACTTCCACCAAGAGTAGCAGGAGAGAATTAGGCTCTGCTCCTGTACCAAAGAATTGTTTAAATAATTAATGACTGTGGAATACTAAAAGCAACAATATGGTAAAAGTGACTGGAGGAGAATGTGCTTGACCCGAGCTCACTGGCCGCGTTATCTCACTGACGTTCAGAAGCTGGCTGAGCCCTTATGGTACCAGAACAGACAGACCCAAAAGGAGGGAGGTTTAATGCGCTGCTGTATTTCGATACTGGGAGCCATGCCTGGTACACGAGGTTCTGGGTAAACAATGGGGACAGTGTCAACCACTGTGGGCTAATTACACATCCGGATACTCCGCCAAGTCCCAAGGGCAGACTTCAAAAGACAAAAACAATCTGGCATTCTCTGGTGGGGCTGCAGACTCAGAGACAAGCATTTGTTGAGTAAAAATGTCACCAGTGACTCCTATGACAAAAGAGGAGGCACTGGCGTGGGGGCTGGGGCAGGGCTCCAGGCTTCCACTGCTCACTCACCAGTCTGTCCAGGGGGAGAAGTGGTCCCTGCTTATGTTGCACCGATGCACCTACCTTGACTAATGCCTGGGGCCTCAGCAGGTGTTGACAGGAGAGGTGAATGGAGCCAGACTTGGTGTAGCACGGTGCTGGCAGCTATGCCCTCAGCAGTGCCCAGGCTCCTATACATGCCAGCTCATCTTAAGAAGCAGATGGGGAGTGCGGGCATGTAGATCACAGGGCCCTGAGAGGACAAGTACAGATCATGGCTACAGCATGCCTCTCCCCTTCCTTAAGTCATAGAGGTATATCTCGAGGAACAGAAAATTCATCCAGAGCCCGCTACATTGTCTCTCGCAGGTGGGACTCGTGTCCCCTGTGCTTCTCACTCACAGGGCTGGTCTAGACATTCTTTTTATCAATTCTCTAGCATCTTCTCCTCCAACTTACAAACAACCAGAGAGTAGGATCTGATCTTAGCTAAGTTCAAGAGTCACAGAGCACTTCCTTCACAGCGGGCCCAGAAACATGTGCCAGGTTCTCCGACCGTCACCTGTGGGACCACAATGAGCCCTCTCCAGACTCAAGGACAGAGGCCGTAGGCCGGGGGAACACAGCTTCCCTCACTCACCCCAGCAAAGGTTTCCACGTCTCGGAAAAGGCATCTCACCCTCTTCTGCCCGAGGGACAGCGCAACAGATACACCGGGAAACAGAGCTGAAGTTGGGGGGGTAGGCAGCCCAGAAGAGCTCGTCTGTACTTCCGAGGCAATGTGGGGCCGTTGACTTAATCACAGGGAAAAAGTGAGAATGAACATTTCCCTGCTCTGTCCCATACAACGTGATACGCCTTTCCCTGCATAAGGAGTTCATTCGGAAGTCCCCGGCGGTGTTTCTGCTGTCGTAACATGGCATGGAGGCTGTCGGGCAAGAAGAGAGGGCCTGAGCAGAATAGGTGCTGGGCCTGGGAGGCAGGAGACACCGGCTCCAGCACCAGCTCAACCAGCTCCTCGTTCCGCCTCTCGGGGTTCAGCATCTCATCTATAAGCAAAGGGATGAGACTGTCCCAGGACAGGCTGCCCAACAGAAATGAAATGAGAGCCATGTAAATAACATTTCCCATTTGCCACGTTTAAAATGGTAAACAAAGAAACAAACCAACAAACAAAAAACAAATACTAGAAACTGATTTGAAGAACAGATCTTACTTAATCTACTGTATGTAAAATACTATAATTTTGACATGTAATCAATATAGGAAGTAAAGAGATAGTTTATATACTTTTACTAGACAAGCCTCAGTGTCTGATGTGCATTTGACCTACAGCACATCTCAGCTGAGTCCAGCCTCCTCCCCAGTGCTCCTAGCATCAGTGGCTTTGGCTACTTTATTGGACAGCAACCCCAGGGGTCCCACCATGGTCATGGCTGTAAAGCGGGAGTAAGTGTCCACACTAACCCTAAAAGGATCTCTCTGAAACAAAGGCGGATTCACTTTGAAATGTCTGGAAACCGGCGGGCTGCATCTCCATCCCCCCTTGGCTACAAGACAGACTTCTTCCTTGCTGATCCCTTTCTGGATGTAGGGAAGCAATCCGGCACAAAGCCAGGGTGGACTGGCCTTCAGGTAAACTTACCTGCTGTCTGTGTCCAGTCCCATGAAGTCCTCCTTCTCAAACAGGATGCAGAGGAGGGGAATCTTGTCCCCAGAATTCTTGGGGCCACCATCCAGCCTCTTGGACTTGAGCAAGATGAAGAGTGACTCAGTGAAATCCTCGATCCTCTTCTCCACCACCCTGCAGTCCTCTAAATTTGAAGGCAACGTCGGTGCGCGGCTGCTCGACTTCCTCCACATGCAGTACAAAGACAAAGAGCTGAGAGTCATTATCGAGGTGCCATACAGCTCCTCTGCACGTGGAGCTTCTCCAAGGCCTTGGCAGAGAGACAGTCGGTAATGGTGACAAGGCCCACGACCTTGCAGTGTTTCTGGAAGATGCTCCACCCATTCTCGGGCACATAGTGGTGCCTGTAGTGGATACAGAGTGTCCACTGGGAGCCACATGGGCTGATATGGCTCACCGAGGTGAGTAGCTGATAGATGCAAAAGATATTCTCCTCTGAGATGATCTCCATGGTTTGGACTACAACGGGAAGTGTCTGGTGGTCCTCAGCACACTGCACGTAGTCAGGGATGCTCATGTTGCAGGCCCTGCCGAGACAGGAGAGGAGATCGAGGTACATACTCTGCTGTGTGCTATGGGCCCATCTAGGTTGCGGTGACCTGGTGTGTACCAGACAGAAGGCAAGGGAAGCCAAAGCAAATCCGGGGGTACAGTTTGTCCTCATAGTCTGCACATGGCTACTGTAGCTCGGATCACATTACCCAGTTTTTGGTCTAGGCTTCCTGCCACTGCAGAGAAGTGTCATTTCTTATTTTATATTTCCAAGCACCTAGCAAGGCTCTGATATAAAGTCACTACTCAAAAATGCTGAATAAAGAAATGAACAAAGGATATGCTTTCCCCAAACCCCTTCAGCAGAATATAAAGAAAAGGACCACAGTAGGATCAAAAGATCTGGAATTCTATTCAATTTATTTGAACCCCTTAGCTTCATAGTAATGGATAAGAAAACTTGCCTTGGGGTAGAGGGTACTGTTCATTGGTGGAGCACATGCTTAGCATGTACGAGGTCCTGGGTTCAAACCCCAGTACCTCATTTTAAAAAATCAAACAAATAAATACACCTAATTTCCCTCCTGAAAAAGTATTTTTTAATTCAAAAGTCAAAAAACACCTTGCAATTGACACAACATTGTAAACTTGACTATACATCAATTAAAAAAAATCCTTGCCTTGCAAGAATATATCTGGATTACGGATGTTTGCAAATGTAAAATGCCTAGGGTACCACCTGCATAAAAAGTGGTGACTGTACAAATGTACTATCCCCCCTTTATGAGCTATTCTTCCTTTGGGGGAGTTATAACCTCTCAGAGCTAATTTTCTCAGTTTAAAAAATATAAACATTACCTGGTTCTCAGTACTGCTGAAGAATCAGATAACCCTAAGAAAGCATCTGACCCACAGAATTTACTCAATAAATGTTTTTTGAATGAATGAATAAACAAGCAAAGTGAATGCTGCTCCCTGCCAAAGACCATCATAATGATACTTCCTGGGAATCCCAAGCCCACGTTCACCAGACTCTGCACTAACAATGTGGGTGACCTGGGCAGGCCTGTGTGCTTCTCTAAGCCCCAATTTAATCGTGGATAGAAATGAGGGCAATAACACAAACCTCAAATTGTTAGTGAGTCAGTAATGAATTGTACCCCAATATTGCAAGATGGAACCATTAAGGAAAACTGGGCAAAGAGTCCATAGGCTCTCTCCATATTATCTCTTACTACCACATGGGAATCTACATTACATCTCAAAATAAAAAGTCTAACTTTTTAAAGAGGTTTTCGAGGTTAGGTGAGCTCACTGTCTCAAATAAGGAACACACAGTACAAATAGGACAATGCCCAGCCCATGAGATACACTCAGTTAACATTCCCACTGAGCCCACTAGTCCCTCCAACTTCTAATGGTGTCCACTTCCAAGAGCCCATGTGACCATCCTTGTTCTAATTTTCTATTTGTAATTTTTTTCTTTTCATTAAATAGAAACACCCAATTCCATAGAATTCTTACCAGATATCATGATGGCAGCCCTTCAAAACCTGACCACAGAGATCATGATGGAAGCCCTTCTTGGTGAAACAATAAAATGAATAGCCATTTTCACAAGACCTCTGAGTAAATCTACTAGGGAACTTCATCCTGGACTGAGGAAGAGGACTGGGGAGGAGGGGGCATTCAGGGGCACAGAGAATCATGAGCCACCTGTCCCACGATGGACTTTAGACTCACCCTTACCCTTCAGGAACTGCTAAATACACACAGACAGAGTGCTATGGACAAGATTTTTTTTTTTAAACAAATCCCTGAATCCCTGGCAGGTCTTGTTTCTACCCATACACAAATGGCTTATGTGCATAATGTTTCACAAAAGCCTTAAAATATTATCACCCCAACTTGACACATCAAGAAACTGAGGTAGAGTATTTTATCACATTCTACAAGATTAGAGAGAGGCCACGTCAGACACCGTATTTAAATCCAAGCCCCTGCTCCAGTGCTCACACTAGAAAGTGTGACATACTGCCCCTTTCCTGCCCTCTCCCTGCAATCAATCTCTGAATAGTCTTTTCTGTGTCACCTGGAATCACAATCACATTCATTTTCCACAAAGAGCTATGTCACTCCTTGGAGGATTTTTCAAAATGTAAAGGGTTGGTTTGAGAGGAGAGATTTGCATTTTCTGTTTCTCAAAGGAAACATGGCTTTAAAAGAAACTGAAAAGTAGTTATCTAGTCTAAGCCCTCATTGTGCAGAGAAAGAACCGGAGGCTCAGAAGAGATGAGGAAAGGGCCTTATTAACAAATATTGCCTCAGCGCAGCACCAAGCCAGACCTGGCACTTCTAGGGGAGGTTCTGGAAGGCCCAGGAGAATGAGTGTTAGAAAACAGAAAGAGAAGAAGCATACAAGGCCCCGTCTCTTCACCACCATAACATGAATTTCCACCAAATTACCCAGAATGGGTGCAGCCAATATTAAGTTTGTCAAAAGAGATTATAGAATTCTCAACCATAGTGGAAATTCCAACATTTACTGTGCTTTTTTCCCAGTTCAAGCATCAATTCAGTGGGCACTCTCTACCAGGGACTACACGAGGCCTGGGATTCTCCCAAATACAGATCTCTATTACCACGTGTGCAAACCACATTAAGGCCACCAGAAGAAAAGCGCCCACAGATAAGATGGAATTACTGAAACTGAAAGCAGCAAAAGAGCATATATTACTAGGAAAAACGGTGCTCCTAGTAATGGACTCATGGACATAGAAAGCAAACTGTGTTTAGCAGGCAGGAAAGGGGGGATTAACAGATACAAATTAGTAAATATAAAATAAATGACAAGGACCTGCTACATAACACAGGGAACTATATTCAATTTCTTGTAGTGATTTATACTAAAAACAATCTAAAACATATATATATATACATATGCATATGTTTATAACTGAATCTCTGCTGTACACTTGAAACTAACATTGTAAATTGACTACACTTAAATAAAAAATAATTTTAAAAAATAAGTAAAAATAAATGCAATGCCATTAAGAAAAAATAAATGAACTCTCTATTCCCCTTAACTGTAGGTGGTCGAGAAATCTAGCTGCAAACACCAAGTCCACTGGATCACTCCAGCACTGGCTGTCACTCTTTCTGACCATCAGAGAGTCACTTGCTTCACTGAGGTTACTTTTCTCTTCTGTGAAAGGCTACAGTTGCAACTAACGATGTATATAGAATCTCATCATTCACAAGCCCAAAAAGTAGTGAGGACTTCACATGGGCCAGGCTCTGGTCAGATGAAAAGATAGGGTCCCAGATATATTCATGGGTAGAAGAAGTTTATGCCATAAAGGTATAAATTCTTCCTGTTTTGATAGACAGATTCATTTCAGTTCTGGTTAGAATTCCTACCAGATTTTTCTTGGAATATAACAAGTTAATTTATGGTCAGGAATAGCCAAGAAATTTCTTTAGAACCACCACTTGGGAGGGGTGGATAGGTCATTCATTTCCACTGCTCTTTCTGAAGTGATGAAAACGTTCTGGAATAATAATGCATGCACCACTGTGAATATGCAAAAAGCTGCTGAATTGTACCATTTAAATGGATGGAATTCATGGTGTGTGAACTATATCACAATAAAACTGTCCTATGAAAATCATTTCTTGACAATTATTTTTCAGTTTATACACTAGTCTGTCCCACAATTTAAGAAAAACAAAAAACCTAAACAAGCCAAACTATGCCAGGAGCACTTTAGGACTGCAATATCCCTGGGTCTCCAAGGCCTCTGGTGGTGCTGTTCCTGTTAACACACACTAGCTGGGCTGGGCTAGTTAGGGACTGTAACTATCTTTTGAAAATCGAGGATCACTCCTTTCACCCTGGGAGAGGGAAGGAAGGAGGATGTCACAGCCTCATGCCTTCAGCACATTTTTAACAGAACCAAGCCCTGCTTTCACCACTGCAATCCCTCTCACTATAAAAACACGTGACATCAACAAGCACCTCCATCATAACACCTGAAAGTGTTCAAGGTACTTACCTGCGGCAGAAACATGGAGGGGGAAGACAGAACCTCGCTTAGCAGTGACGCTCCCTTTTCCCGACTCCACCAGGAGAAGCTGGGCGTTAGAGCCGGAGGCTTTCAGCCCAGGTAGCAGCGCCCACGCCACAGAGCTGGTCCTCAGGGAGCGGGAAAGGGAGAGCAGGGCAGCCCCGGGGTCGCGGGGCAGGGAAAGCGGGGAGGGGGACGCGGGCTGCAGCCTCGCTCGGAGGACAGCCCCAGCCACAGTCCCAGGCGCCCGCCCCCGTCCGGGTCCGCAGACCCCGCCCGCCCGGGACACAGCCCTCCCAGGGGCGGGAACGGGCCGGCGGACGAGGAGAGGAAGCCCGGGAGGAGAGGACTAGCGGGAGGGAGAGGGGAAGGGGACGCCAGCCGCGGACTGAGGGGATCCCGGCTGGGTGAGAGGTGGCAGGTGCACACCAGGCCCTGGACACTGTGGCCGGGGCGCCGGGGCAGGTGGCGCTGGCAGAGGGGTCTGGCCTGAGCAATTCATCTGAACACGGGCTGACTAGCGCCCTTGGGGTCTGTGACAGGCGGACCGCCCTCCCGCAGCCGCCTGACCCCTTTCCTGGGAGCCCCCACCTTGCACTTCCACAGTCAGAGGCCCCGGCCCCAGGCAGGAACCAAAGGCCTACCGGGCGACGTAGTTGAGAAGCCTTTGGGCCCGATCCCCGGCTCGGATATGGAGCTCCCAACCAGCGGACCACTTGGCACTGACTGCGCATGCGCAGGAGGGCCAGCGATCCTCTCTGGGTTCTGTGAGAGAAGGTGGGACAGCGAGGGAGGGAGAAGATGGGAGCGGGTGGAGAGGACGGGAAAATTGAAGGGATACAGATGGACAGGATGAGCAGAGAGAAGGAAGGGCTCTGGAGAAGGGAGGGTCTTAGCGGAGTTGGAGAAAAAAAGCTTTACCTCTGGGGCACCCCTAGGCGGCAGACCTGCCTCTGTACCCTTCTGTTACCCTTCAAGCCCCGCAGCTCAATTTTACCACCGTGATCCAACCCTCCGTCCGATGCTTCTGCAGAAACCCTAGGGAGATCACACCCGTTGCCCCCACGCGGAGCTGGGTTTTCTGTTGCTCTGAGAACCAAGCACCCGCAGGTGTTGTCGCTCAGAACTACCTTGGGAAGAGCACATATTCCCCTTTTACACGCTGGGAAACAGGCAGGCAGGATCTCTGCCTTAGCTCCACTGTCCCAGGTGTTGGGCTGGCGGGGAGCGGGATGGTACAAGATCAGAGCCCCAGACAGAGCAGACTGCCAGAGTGTTGGTGCATAGTCCCCATCCCTCCTGGGTAAACCATACCCACCCTAGTGGAAACATCAAGGGCTCACAGTAGTTCCCTGGGTGTGGGAGAGCTGTCCTCATGTGAAGGAAAAGTCCAGCTGGGCTAACAAGCTAAGTCACAAATCTAAGTGTGATAAGTGTCAGTTTACTGATCTAAATTCTGCTGGGCTATCTCGTAAATCTGAAGTTTAGTGTCAGTTTATTGGCCTAACAACCTAACTCGTAATTCCAAGCTCAACAAGTGTCAGTAATGTGATCTGTTACAAATTGATAAGCTCCAGTGTACTTATTCCTTGCTTTTTGTTCTTTGAGCCTTATTGGCTAATCCCCCCTTACTTGTAATTAAGCCTTTAAAACCTCATGTGCACGTCTTGGAGGTACTCAAAACTTCGGAGCCGAAGCCCCTTTGAGCCCACCGGCATAAAAATTCTGAGTACTCCAACACTCCGATTGGTGCTTTTTTCTTGGCTGGCCTGTTTCCATAACACTCAGCTCCAGTGCCCAGCTTTCTAGGTAGATAGGAGTGTTACCAAGTCCAAATTCATTCTCCTCAGTGCAGGACAGGCCAATAAGTTGGGAGACCAGATGTTGGGGCATGGAATAGCAAGTTTCTGTAGACCTAGATGGCAAACTAATGTCCTGGAAAACCATCTCCCCAAGTCACAATTCAGGCTCCTTTCCTATGTGCTTGGTTAGTGCAAACTTCTTAGTGTAGGAATTCCTTCTTTTTAGAATCCTTTGTTCTTGCAGCTATCTGCGTGGGTCAGATCCCTGTAAACCTCCAACAAAAGAAACGTTATTTTCTATTCTGCAATTTGCTATCTTTTAATGAATGAAAAAGGGTTAAATATCCTTAAAGGTCAGAGCTTCAGAATAGGGTCTCCTGTTTATTTCAGGCTCTAGGCAACATTGTTTTACAAGCAAGATGAAGCCTAGGTGACAGAGCACAGGGTTAAATTCAAAGGAACAAATCTAATATGGAGTCAGATTTGTTCTGTTATATTACCCGGCCAGAAGCCACTTGAGGATTTAAATCTCTTTAAGTTAAAAATAACTAAAATTTTAAAGGAATTTACATACATAGGTGGGAATGTGCAAAGCATATCTGGAAAAGCACCCAAAGGATAGTAAACAGAGGCATCTCCAGAGAGGGCTGAAAGAACAGAGGATGAGGGAAAACTTCTTTCACTTGTGTATTTTTGTGCTCTGTTTGAGTTTTTTTTAAACCATTTCCTTGTATTTCTTTTTCAGATAAAAGAAATGTGTAATGGAGCAAAGGAGTAATTAGCTTAGCAAATACAGCAGCCATGGAATCACTAGTCATCACTTTTGATTTAAGCCAGAAAGCATTTTTTGACTCTCTCCAATGTGCTCTGTCCTGTTTTAAGACTTCTATTAATATTATTATTATTATTATTATTATTATTATTATTATTATTATTACTATTACTTCAAGTACTACTACTATGACTATTACTATTATTACTATTATTTTATGAAATAATAACACGGTTTACCTCACCGCTGCCCATGGCTGGTGGAAAACCAACTGAGTTTTTCTTGAGTTGTTTTCCAAGGAGTAGAGATGAGTTTATAAACAGAACACATCTTCAGGGCAAAACAGGCAGTGTGCATTACCGGTAGGCCAGACAGCAATGAAGGGTTTTCAATAGAGGCACCCAGAAGATGAGAGAGAAAGCCTCCAGGACACTACAAAAAGCTGCCCAAACTGCCATCTCCATGGTACTACTGAAATAGGAAAGAACAAATCTGACTCCATATTTGATCTGTTTTTTGACTTTAACAAAGCCAAGTTAATATCCTCCGGTCTTTTCATGGGTTATGATGTCACAGAGGAAACGGACAGGTCAACAAGGAACCACTCTGCCGTGATCACGGAGCCGGGGAAAGGGATGGGCTGCAAGATGTATGAAGCAGCCACAACTGTGCCCGTGCTTCTAGGCAGGTATCCAAAATCGCCTCGACAAGGTGTCAAACATTTGTGCCCATGTCCTCATCAACAGACATGTATTAAAGACAAATGGAAACATATAAAAGGCCAATACCCTTGCTGGGTACACCGTCCAAAGAACAAAGTCTCAGTTTGACAACTGGCCATCTCGGTTCCATGGGATTCATTCTTGGAGAACCTTAAAAACCACTCTTCTGTCCTCAAGAATTGCTGCATATTTGCCCTATCTTTCGCTCAGGGATGCAGCACGTTCAAGTGAACTTTAATGTCTGCACAGATTTGACTGTCTTTTTCCAGGTTCACTTGTCCATTCAAAAGAGGCCTGAGCGAAGTCCATCCTCCGTAAGATCTAGTCCCTCCAGTGACAGCTCATTGAGCCTGCAATTAAAAGCCAAGTGAACAAGACTGTCCTCAGCTAAAAAGTTCACCCATCTTTCACTGTTTTCTTAATCTCCTCTCCTGGCTAATTGCAACAGACTAACACCTCCCTCCACCAAGATACCCAACTATGTCATTTTTCTCCCCAAAGAGAAAATAAGGTCCATAAAAGAGGAGACAACTCCATAGTCACCTCTGAATTCTTAGCATATAGTAATGTCAATAAATACAACTCAGATTATTGTTAGTTTCCTTTAAAACCTTTCTGGTTATTTGAATGAGACCTTGGAAGAGAGGTGTTTGCTGTCCAGTATCTTGATCCACAAGACTCTGGAGGCCTTTTTCGGAATAGCTGTTCACTGATTCATTCAAAATACAACTTATCAATCAAGGAGTAGCTGTGCTTTTCTGCCAGGAGTTTGTGGTCACTCTCATGCCAGAAGAGCTTTAAACTATATCCTTACTTTGGATTTGTTATTTTCCCCCTCTTCCAAAAAATTGACTTTCCTTACTTTCTTGTCTTGAGGAATTTTCTTTTTCCTCTTTCACCCTTTAGTAAACCAAGATTCTCAGGATGGGCAAGGCCCATTATATGATCACCCATCCAACTCCTAGTGTGAGAGGCCTGGGGCTAAACTCCTGCCCTCCTGTCAAGGCAACTGAAAATCAGTTCAGGAGCCAACCAGCACACCACGGATTCTAACGCTCACTTATCTCCCAGAATCCCTGTTTTCTCGTTTGTCTTGGCTTCTGAGGATTTCCCCTTTCTTGACAATGAGTTGTGCAGCTTGAAAGATGAGGAAGGAAGCTTTTATTTCTCAATCAGCATTTTAAGGAACTTGTGTAATGAAGGTTTTCAGGAGTTTCTAGTACCCTCCATTGCCGAGACAGAAAACACACTAGACATTTTCTAAATTTAGTTCTCATGTGCATTTTTTCTTTGCTTTTTTTTTCTTAACTGCTAACAGACATTTTTTAATTAAAAAAAAATAAGGCCCCAAAAAGAATAGAACACTGAAGGGGCAAACAAAATTAAAGGGCAAAGACAGAAAAATGATAACTACTCTACAAAGTTAATGTAATACATACACTATGTATCAGATCAGCAATTCTCAGTAAAAGCTAATTGAAACATGACCATGAGGTAAAATTTCTCTCCTGTCAGGACATGGCCAACAGAAAATACAATTAAATCAACAAACTAATTTCCTAAGTCTGGCGAGGTACAGAAGTCTACAAGCTAAATGTGTCTTATTCTAGAAAAGAGGGAGTCTCACCAGCTCTTTTCTGTGGAGCCTGAGCCCACAGGAGGACGGTGAAGTGAGCTCTGTAAGTACCCAATTAGCAAAGTGAGTGATGAATAAATAGACGTGAGCTTTGATGACAGAGATAATACTACTATTCGTTTGTCCTTTAAAGTATGACTTCACGTTCAGTGATCAATACTTCGGCGTCCTTAGGAGTTGAGATTTTAGGAAAATGCACAACCTGGGCCCAGATCTCCTCTTTAAGCTCGTGACACTGCAGTTAGTTGTCTCAAAGGCAGCTCCAACTCCACATGCAAAGAGCTGACTTCACGGTGTTCCTCCCATAGCCATCCTTACCAGGGCCCCTGGTCGGAGGGTAAGGTCTCCCTGCATCTCCCAACTCAGGCCCATCACTCACAGATGTGAATGGACCCCTCCTTCAGGGACCAGATATCCTCAGACACCGAGTCCCACTACCCTAAACTGACCTACCAGATACTCACTGGCACTCACTCAGCACTGACTCTGTGCTGGGACCATGCTGCACACTGCAAACGTTATCTCACTGGATCTCCACAACAGTCCTGGGAATTGGGTACATCGCTGCTTCAATTGATTAGATAAATTGTTTCACTTCCTTGAGTGCGTCATTCAAACTGACACGGCTACTGAGCCACAAGCCTGGGCCTGAAAACCACTTGAAAATTGAACACTGCTACACCTCGCAGCCACCCTACTCTGACTCATCACATCACCTCCTGCCAAGCCTTCTAAATGTTTCCAAGCATTCTACAAGACAAAAGTGAACTACGAGAGCACCCCACTCTCCAACATAAAATCTGTCAATGATGGTCCGCTGCCCTTAGGAGAAAGCCCCACCGGGCCTGAGCACAGCCCAACGGCCCAGCATCCGCGTTCCCTGCGCGGCCACGCCGCCTCACCCAGTACGCAGCTCTACACGTGCCTTCTCTAGGACAGGGATGCAGACTCCGCACAACCCAGGGCTTGTCTCACTTGAACAATGATCACCTTCTTCAGTGTTCATCTTCTTCTTTGCTGACCCTCAGAAAAATGTTTTCTCATGATGAATCAATATCTTTTTCCTTATAACTTCCCATCATTGATAATGAGCTCCCCCGAAAGAGAGAAGACCTAATTGTCAGTCTCCTTATCTGTAAAGTGAGATTAACAAGGAAATATGTGAGGTTTTATGAGAAATAATATTCATGTGAGGCTGAGGGACAATTCCATCATACAATAAGCACTCAATATGTGCTTAATTAATATTAATAAGAATATATTGCATTCCAGCAACCTTCAATCAATTTTTAATGACTTTGTCCAACAGACTACTGACAAACTGTTGGACGAACCACTTTGAGCAGATCAGCACAAGCGTACTGGGATAGGTAAGCGCTGACTCCAGTTGCAGCTGCAGCCACCCAGCACTACGGGGTGGGGGCAGTTTGCTCAAGCTCTTACATGTTGCTTGAGCATTTAGTTGTCGTTATTGATTAAAGACAGGTGGGGGTTCTTTAGTCAAAGCCCCTGAAACATAAATCTTCAAAGATTGATGCAAATTAGGTTTCAAGAACAACACTCTCACTAGAAATTATTTGAAAATCATAGTCTTAGCTACTCCGCACATCAAAAGGGCATGTTCTTAATGTATCTGACTAAATACACCGGAAGGGTTGTTTAAAAGAAATTACGATGAAGCCATCCTGAATAAGCTCCAGTATCATCTGCACAAAGCCCCACCCAAGGGTCTCATTTCACATTTCCACATAGGTGTTCAGGTAGCTTAACTTGGGTCTTGGTTTCTTATAACACGGGGCGGGGAATAGTTGTGGATAGATTTAAGTAGCAAATATATAACTAGGGTAATTGCTGTTAAGGCATTCTAGAAATAAGAAGATTGATATATAGTCCCACCCATAAGAAACTCAGCATGTCCAATTACAGCAGCATTAAAAATAAAATGAGGGATACATTTAACAAAAGTTTACAAGATTTGTACATTGAACTTTTTGAAGTATCACCAAAATAAATTTTAAAAGATCTACATATATGGAAGACATCCCATTTCCATGGAATGATAGACAGTATTATTAAAAATATTAAGACTCCTCAAAATGATCTACATATACAGTGGAATCCCTATCAAAATTCCAGCTGACTTCTTTGCAAAAATTGAAAAACTGATCCCAAAATTAATATGGACGTGCAAGGGGCCCAGGATAGGCAAAACAACCTTGCAAAAGAAGAGTAAAGTTGGAGGACTCACTTTAAAAGGTACTAAAATGCTATAGTAATAAGTCAGTATGATGCTGGCATAAGTTTGGATAAATAAATCTATGAGACACAATAAAAACCCACGGGGAAAAACTTACATTTACAGACAGTTTTCCACTACGGGGCCAAAAACACCCCATTGAAAGAATAGTCTATTCAACAAATTGTGCAGGGACAGCTGGGTATCTGCAGGCAAAAGAATCAATCTGGAATCTGAACACCCATATTTTATATAACAAATAAAAATTAAAACAAATTAGGTCACAGACAGAAATGTAAAAATTAAACCTATAAACTTTCTAAAAGAAGACACAGTATAAATCTTTGTGGCCCTAGGATAGGCTTTGGTTTCCTGGATAGAATACCAAGAGCACAAGTGATAGAAGAAAAAAGCAGATAAACTGGACTTCATCAAAATTAAAACCCTTTTCTTACAAAAGACATCATCAAGAAAGTCAAATGACAGGGGAAATGGGTATCTCAAGTCAGAGAGTGCGTGCTTAGCAAGAAAAATAAAATAAATCATTACATCTAACTACCTCCCCTGTAAAGAAATTGTTTTAATGTTTAAAAAAAATAAAGTGAAAGACAATGTGCAGAATAGAAGAACAATTTTGCAAAACATTTATCTAATAAGAGAGTAGCATCCAGGATATATAATGAATTCTTACAACTGAACAATACAATAAAACAGACCCAATTTTTAAATTTACCACAAATTTAGATACATATACAAATGGCCAATAAGCATATGAAAAGATGCTCAACATCACTAGACAAATCAAAATCAAAATGAGATCTCATTTTACACCCACTAGGATGGTTATTACCAAATCATGGACAATAACAAATGTCATTCAGGAGGCAGAGAAACCTCATATGCGGCCAGGGGAAAGGGACAATTGTGCAACTTCTTTGGAGAAGTC